>NC_060122.1:536878285-537181316 GCF_021461395.2 Schistocerca americana
ATATCCCGACCAATAAATGCCATACGATCATTTCATTTGCAGCGAGCAAATAAGATACTGCCGACACGATGGTGGAAATAGTGTCGCACAATTCTTTCGGATACAACAACCTATTTTTCTGATGACACAAGTTATATTATTCTACAGAAATTAAGTTGATCAAATAACTAACGGGGATATAGGACGTTACCCGGCTGCATTTCCTGGTGTTATTTGAACATTTGATATGCTGGAAGAAGCCCAAGTTTAACAGAAGTTGGTAAGACGAGAGTTTGACAGTATGGGAAAAAAGTTTATCGCGGGCAGGAACTTAGCTGAAAAAATCTCGGTATCACTGTCCAGACGAATCACAACAAAATTAGAAATTTCAACCCAATAATGGAAGTGGTCATTAAAGGCATGAATTTTTATTCTAATTTGACAAAGCAAGAGTGACGAAGGTATTTTGCACAAGATTTTGAGAGGCTCACTGCTTAAATTCGTAGCGGTCTGACAAAGTTCGGCCGATCACGGAAAACTGTCGAGGAAGGTATTTGATGATGGAAATGTAGTCAAGATTTTGAACTTAATTCTGGAGAGGAAAAAAGAAAGAAAGAAAGAAAATTGTCCATCGTGAGTTGTAATACTAACACCCGTGTTTTGCAGCGAAACATCACACATGGAGCGCAATATTAAGTAGTTGTTTCTCAGAACAAATGCATCATAGGCTAGGCAATATAGTCACCCGCCTTCACCATCGTCCATGGTGTAAAATACGTGGTATTGTCGAAATGGCATAGGCAGATGATAAGCTTATTATGTAGTCAGTTACGCCCATGTAGTCACCGTTATGACACTTGGTCGCAAGTCCCCTGGATAACGGTCGTACGTCGAGTACAGGAAGTGCTGGTTCCAATGCACATCGCAATTCCAGCCGACGGCCGTGGCGGGTAACAACTTGTGGCTTTTGGACGCCTTGGCGAGATTTAAAGTTCATTTATAGTAGTACCGGTTGCTGTTTACAAGATCGCTAACTGCAGATACCACACTTTAGGGTACTATTTTAGACATTCGTATCGTGTGACACAATCAGCGTCGCACTTACAAGAAACACAATTTTGCTGTCCCTTTTAGTCTCAATACTAAAGGTATTCGCCGCGCGCTTCGAAGCGAAAAAATGGAGCTCAATAACTGGGTGCAGAATGATGAACGCGTAGGTTCCCAACGCTAGCAACACTCCGAGAAAGCCACGCCTTCAGATCTGTTGCACTTTTTTTTAATTTTCACAAAATAGCAATGACATTCTAAGTAAGTCCTTTCAACATGTTTCAGAAGGGGCAGCAATATCTGAGGTGATTATAGAACTAAAAAAATGGCTCTGAGCACTATGGTACTTAACATCTATGGTCATCAGTCCCCTAGAACTACTTAAACCTAACTAACCTAAGGACATCACACAACACCCAGCCATCACGAGGCAGAGAAAATCCCTGACCCCGCCGGGAATCGAACCCGGGAACCCGGGCGTGGGAAGCGAGAACGCTACCGCACGACCACGAGATGCGGGCGATTATAGAACTCCCCAACTCCCATGTCAGCGAAATCATGTGATACCAAGCGTGCTATGCACATTTAAAACATAAGACTGTATTTCACCAACTTCAACTAGTGCACAGAAACGTCAAGATCCCGAGCGTTATGGTGCAGCACTTCAAGCAGTGGACCCAAATTTATTTAAAGAACTAGGCTCAAAACCTCTTGATCAGCTCTTTCTTTACAGCGAGTGCCAGAATGGTTTCGTAAAAAAAGTGCTAATTACCACTGCAGTCGAGCCTTACCAACTAAACTAGTCCTGGTTCTCTAATGAAATCGATGTACGATATCTTGAACTCTTTACTTTATTTGCATTAAATTTGCTCTGGAGCCGCAGAAAGAACCGTCACATGTACCTCTTAGCGTTGTTATTGAATCTGTTGTCACGTTGTGGATGAAAGATATGGGCGCTACTAGACTTTCTCTGTATACTAAATTTGCTTTCGTCTTGGAAGACGTTATGCATCACTGTAGTATACTGGTTGAACATTCTGTTCCGTTTTGAAACAGAGCGTAGCAATTTTCGTGTCTAGTTTTTGTCAGAGACTGCTTCACAAAAATACTATCGTTCAACTGAACTGTTGCGTGAAGAACGGAACAGTGGAATTGCCTAGGTGAAAGAGCTGTTCTGTGAATAGATTTGATCAGCGACGAGTTGTGGGTACGAAGGTGTTCAGGGGTCATAAATGAGAAACACTGCAATAATGTATCCCTTATCCTTGCGATAACATGAAGAGTAAAGCCAGCAATCAGGAATATTCTGAAAACGTGTAGTGACGTCCCACGTAGCTATCCCAAAGAGCAGTACTAAAGAGAACTTTTATGAGAATGCAGTCGATGGCTTACCTCGTTCCCCTTCCGCGATAAGACCGCAAGTACACTGATAGCAGCATTCCTTTAACACGCCTAAACAGTGTCTTAAATAAGGTACTGTGGGAGTGCATTCCTTGCACTTTTAGTAGAGGTCGCGCAGCTGTAATTCGTATGATGTTTCCGAAACACTCCTAACACTTCCTAGACTGGACTACCCAATGTTGCGTCTGACTGTCTTAGCCTGTACTGCAGCAGTATAACAAGAATTTCACGGTTATCTAACTACACAACTTCATTTATCGATGCATTACTCCTAATATAGATATCGTTTCAGAGGCACAATGGCAAGCGTACTTCAAATTGCGGTCCTACTGCGTTGTTTGTGTTGACTGATCGATCGAGATCACTTCAAAAGAATCGGAGTATGCTTCCTCCGGTGTGTCCTTGGGCTGTTCGACACGGCACATATATTCAGGCAGAGGGAAAGGTTCAAATCCATGTCCGACTACCTTGGTTTCCTACATGACGAGTATCAGGATAGTGTCTTTTTACACGCTGCAGGCGGGCATTAGCAGTTTGCTGATATTTACGCTTATTATCTTCAATAGCGAATAAATTGTTTTTTCATTATCAGAAACAAAACGCGTTTTCGATACCTAATTTATCTTTAAAAATAGGTGACTTAGTTCAAGACCAATGTAAGCACAGAATTAGAACTTGCAGTCTTATCTTCAGAAACTACGAAATACATTGGACTTGTCTTGAGTTTTCATTCTAGCAAAATACACTATGACATTGAAGTAGGCAATGAGATGCAGTCGAGTTAAAAATTTGTAAGCTAATAACGAATAATTGACTCGTATCTGGGTCCGAATGTCCCTAGTTTCTCACAATCCCATTTTGCATAGGACGGTACCCGCGGAAGACTTCCACATACTTGTTGGTAGTGAGAACTGTTTTATTGAATTGGGAGGTTCCGGTGTAGGGTGAGTACATTTCAGCCAGCATCTGAATTTCGAAACTATTGTTAACCTAGCAGCACGAATCTCACCACATTTGTACGTAATGGGAAATCTGACGATCAACCTATTTTCGGACGTGTTCTTGTTCCGACAATCTAACTACATAGGTCTAAACGGCGACTGCTTCTACGTCACACATGGTCTTGAAGGATTAAGAAGTTAGGAACAAGAGATAAGCAAAAACACACAGCAAATAATGATGCGACACTCAAATTAAAAAAAAAAATTGAAAACAAATTTTTGTTTTAGTATTATTTTTAATTTTTCGGCTTTTTAACTATTTGCAGTTATGAGGTTAGTTTGACTTACGAAAGGGGTTGCGATCTTGCAGCAAATATAGGAGTCGCCTTAAACAAATTTCATCTATTTCATTACCGGTTTCGAGCGACGAAGCTGATAATGGTATGGTGTGGGTTCTTATACATAGATGTAAGGCACTTGTTGGAGATAGTCTGTACTTTAACTGAGGCGACAAAGAAATATTTTGATCTGCAATTGTCAGGTACAAAATGCAGGCCGAAAGACTGATGACATTCAGTAAATAATTAATGTCTAGCTATTTTTCACATGCTTGAAGGTGTACTAAAATAGTTTGTGTCACTTCAGGCTAAATATTGAGGCCCTTCCACATGTGTAACAACAAAAATGCGAGCCAGCTAGTGAGTTTTGTTACGCGAAATCGGCAAAGAATGCTTAATGTTGTTTTACTATTTTATCATTTGTTTATTGAAATCAAAAACGTCACAGGAATAAAATTCATTTTAAGTTACACAACTTTGGATATGAAACTGGAAGACGCATTTTAGGAACGTGTATTGGCTTCTTTAAAATTATAAGCGGCGTATTAATATATAAGGTGAATCCATGATGATGATACAGACGTTTATGGATAATGGAGTGGATGAATTTATCAGTGTGAGTGAAGGGAACTTTGTCCGGAAGCGACATAGTCAAAAGTTGTAAGCGAAAATCATTCTGATACATATGACAGTCGACCTCTGCTACTGCAGACTCTTTGCTTTTCCATATTTTGGAAGGAGGTAGTATGGACCAAAATAGAAAAAAAAGTCTAGGAACCATCGGCTTTAAAATGCCTTCCTTAAGACCTGTGAGCACTTGTTCAGTAGAGGATATGTTTCACTGTAGTAACACTGAACAAGTGCTCAGTTCTGAAGGTATGCTCTTTAGAGCCCCTGTTTATTGGCCTTTTTTGTGTATACTACTTTCTTTCAAAATATGGGAAGCAAAAGGGGTTGCCGTTGCAGACATCCACTGTCAGAAGTATCAGAAAGATTTTCGCTTACAACTTCCGACTCGGGCGTTTCCGGACCAGAGTCCCTCACCTCGAATTGACAAATTTACCGTTCTACATCATGCCTGAAAGTTTGTAACATTGTGCAATCACTCTGTACATGTGGTTAATTGCTGTCCATGTTGGTGCTCTTCTTATTTCTCTGAAGAAACCAATGTCGACACCATTCGCCGGTTTAAGAGAAACGTGAATATTGTGTAGGAAAAGGTCCAGATAGCAGCCAGGATGTGACAGCAATCGTGATAATCCCTATGTACGGGTGTTGCAAGGGTCCCTAGTGTAAATTTGGCACAGAGTTGAACTTCAGCATTTAATGTCCGACAAAGACAGGAGATTGAAGGAAAGCCAGTGAAGGAATAATATGCACGGATCAGGATAAAAAAGTAGTTGACAGCTGTTTGTATACTGCTGTGCTTTCTGTACTGTTAACAATCTGGGAATCAGCTCTATTACGACTACTGTTCTGTTCGCCGTTGCCATCTCTCTCCGCTACCTCGACTGATGGTTACCAGTAATTGGAGCCTCTAATATTTTCTTTGTTTCCTGTGTTTCTCTGTTAGATATTTTTATTTTACGCACCATAATGTCCGAAGTTGCACAATTGTTTAGTTCAATCTCGACATGATCTCCAAGGGGCGTATAGATTGGTATCTTGCTGTAAATGTTAAAAAACGAAAAATTTTGCACTTCATGAAACGTAAAGAAGTACTATGCTATCACTACAATACAAATGAGTCAATATACAATTATCTGGCTGTAACAATTTGTAGGGATATCAAATAGAACGAGCGTAGGCTCCTTATAAGTAAAGCAGTTCGCAGACTTTGGTTCATTGATGGGACACACAGGAAATGAAGACAGTCTACAAAGGAGATTTCTTACAAAACGCTGCTTAGGCTCATCCTAGGATATACTGAAAACACACAAAGAAGGGGAGCACGAATAGTTAGATCTTTGTTTTCACCCATAGGAGTGTGTCACGGAGATTAAAATCATGAACTGACAGAGGGTTCAAGATAGGCAGCTGTGCCCAAAAAGTCGAACCATCTTTGTGTGCAGGTAGTGTCTGTAGACAGTCTAGCGATTATGTATATAGACAATTGAAAGACATTTTTGTGTACAGACACGCGTTTGCAATAAAATCGCAGAACCTTTGTCTCTTGTTTGAAATGAGAGACATGAGGCAATTCGTAATATTGCGGAACATTTCGTAGTGTGGGCGTGTTGGTAGACGTGGCACCTAGTTATTCTCTTTGCGCCATGGAAAACGCTCTGTTGGTTTTTTACTATTTTTTTATTAAAAAAACATAAATTATCACGATATGGCCAACGGAGGAAGTGTTGTAGCTGAAGATTTCCGCACGGCACCATGTTTGAAGTCAGTAATGTCGGCATACAACAGGAAATGTCCTTGACAGACTAAGAGACTGACTCATCATCGCCCAACCCAAACCGCTAAGGGTAGAAACTGGAAATTTGGAGAGGGTGTTGATCTTACGCTGTAGGCGTCGTTTAGGAAGGGATTTTTCGAAATTACATTCCGAAGGGGGTGAAAAGGGGACGAAATTTTTTATGAAAATATTACATTAAAACATTTAAGGGTATATCTATGAATATTGGTATCTGGTTTCTTAAAAAAATGTTTTAGGAGATGAACGTTTTTATTACGACGTAAAGTCAAGCGCCGGCTCGCCAGTTGAGAACGACAAAGCAGAGTAGCCAATTGTACGCTGACCGACCTCCCTTCCAGATAGACAACGTAGCGGCCCCTATGTGAAGAGGACATAAGCACCGCGCCTGACTGGTGGGGCCCCAGTTCAAGAGCAGCTTCAAGAATAGCGACTTGCATAGCAGCGTCAATGTTAGGCACTGCGATAGCTGTATAGGAAAGACTTGTCAGTTAGAAGTCTGCAGTCACTGCAAAGACTGATTATTTCGTATGTCGCCATTTGCTTGCGACACATCTGTGTAATTGCCAAAGTTAAGTATTGTATTTGGTTAATTGTAATATAACTCATTAATATGAGTTGTTTGATGGTTTGTCTAGCGAACCGATTACGCAGGATTCCTAGACACTACAGTTTTTATGATAATATCTCCTCAAGAACCCAATAACCAGGGTTTAATAAGACATCCGATGTTAGCCAGCTATCAGAATTCTTTTTGGTCGGGAGTACATTAGGAAAATCATGCTTCTAAGGCCTTAATTAGCTTCAAAAGTTGAGATGATTACCATTTGCGATCAGCATAAAAATTCGATTAAATACAAATGGCTATACAGTCTAGGCGAGTGAAGCAGCGGGAGCTAATCTAGTTCCGTATATAAAAGCAGCATCAAAAAGAAGTTGGTTATCCAAGAGCTGGGCAAAAATATACGCACCATTGAGTCATGCTGAAAAAACTTGCTGTCTTCTGCTTCCAAATCCTAAAGTAAATTACAGACTTTATCTAGGCCCCTCCACAAATAGTTTACGTTTGCACAAAAGCCTCCTCTGTCAATTTCTTTTCTTGTCCATTATTATCACTGTAGAAGCCGCAGTCGCAACAAGGTCTGCCGTGTTAGCAAATTTCGAGGAACAAGGCATTCAAGTGTGTACAGGGAACAATGTATCTAGAATGCTTATGAATATTTCCTAGCAACATACCCTATAGACATTCTCTCTACAATGTATATATAGACATGCAAGTGTGTACTTGTCTTAAAGTTCGCGAAGACGGGATTAGACTAATTACAGCGTGCAGAGAGCCTTTAATCATGACATTTCCCGCAGTCTATACGCGAATGGAATGGAAGCAGCCATAATAAGTGGTGTAAAGGGAAGACCCCTGTGCCATGTGATTCACGGTGGTGTCCAGAGTATAGCTGCAAAATGAAACCGCCTAGGAAAGTGGTGTACTGCGTGCTAACGTAACGGCGAACAGACGACATAGCCCCCGTACCATACTCAGCTCTCAATGACAGTTACTCTGGTCTGGGTCCAGCAGGTTAGTCCAGGCGATGGGCAGTGGACCTTTGGAGGCAGCTGCCACAGCAAAACCGCTGTCGGCAGGTCGAGACCTGCCGCTAGTAGTGCAAATCGCTGCACGCCTGCGCGCCGTAGGAGGGCCCGACGTCACGTGGCTCGTATTCCGGAACACCTTGGTTTAAGGCCTTTCTGCACGAGCAGGTGCGGTTCCAGAGTTCGCTTGTGCTGCAGGTCTCGGTCTGTTCGTGACTTAGGGCGCTGTTCATCATTTTCATCTATGGCATCTGTTAGAGGAGGGGCTATGGAAGTGACGCCTACATCCCTCCCGAGCTTTTTGCCGCTGTTCAGTGTGTACGCTACTTCCACAGTAGATTATCCGTGCCCGCAGTGCCCTTTCTCACCCCCCCCCCCCCCCCGCCTCCCCCAAATAACCTTGTCATTACCTAAAGTTTTAACATGCCACTGAGTGAGGATACCTAGGATTTTAATCATACTTACAGTAACACTGTGTTAATACAATTACGTATTTCCGTCAGTGTTTAATACATCACTATAATACAACGTCGAAGTAATTAACTTTAGAAAAATACATCATTTTAAAAGTGTTCATCTTAAAATTTAACACGCACCTGTTCGTGTGCCATGCAGTTGATATAAGAATTGTAATAGCAACGCGCGACCGCTACGGTCGCAGGTTCGAATCCTGCCTCGGGCATGGATGTGAGTGATGTCCTTAGGTTTAAGTAGTTCTAAGTTCTAGGGGACTGATGACCAAAGTAGTTAAGTCCCATAGTGCTCAGAGCCATCTGTAATAGCAACCAATTTTCAAATTATAACACGGCATAAATCGAGGTAGATACTCAGGATTATCAGCACTGCATTAAGCACTAAGTTTGTGAGTACAGGTCTGCAGTCTGTGGCTATGCTAGTCTATCAATGGGGAGAGAGCTACTTCGTTTCCGCCTTCGAAAAGGTAAACGTTTCTGTTATTATTTTATTAGTGGACGAACAGTCCCCTCGGTATATTTCATTATTCAGTTTCCTCGGGGAGTTATATGCCGCATTTGCTATTGGCACAAAGTACGGTTAACCCGTGCATGGACATTTTCGGGTGGCTGGAATTGTTCTGTGCAGGCGGTCAGTCTGCAAGCTCATCCACATAAGCCTACCCCTGAGGAACGCTACCACGAACTAGAATTTCTTGGCGTTTTCAAGACCCTTAGGTCTTATTCATAGTAAGCTGGGTAAAAAGTTTGGGAAATGAAAAGAAATACCAAATAATTTAGAAAATTGTTCTTTGCGGGAGCTCAAGACACCCAATGACCCTCCACTTGGATTCCCGCCTGTAGACGAGCGATTTTCTTGAACTATTGGACTACTAGTGACAAGTAGCGCCCCAGGCGTATTATTCCTATAACGCGACTCGCTTATGGCGAATGATCACCTTTGTTTGCACGTCGACATCGGAACTGCGTCCTTTCTGAGTGCTGTGCAGTTTGTAGTTTGAATGTAGGGATTGTGCTTCTTACAAAGAGTCCGAATATAGCTGGCATAAATAGGCAGTAAGGGCGGTTGCCTAATGATTACAGGGTTACAGAACAATCACTGTTGCCGGCCGGAGTGGCCGAGCGGTTCTAGGCGCTACTGTCTGGAACCGCGCGATCGCTACGGTCGCAGGTTCGAATCCTGCCTCGGGCATGGATGTGTGCGATGTCCTTAGGTTAGTTAGGTTTAAGTAGTTCTAAGTTCTAGGGGACTGATGACCTCAGAAGTTGAGTCCCATAGTGCTCAGAGCCATTTGAACCAATCACTGTAAGCAGCAACATCCATAAAATATCCAGGAGTATGCGTGCGGAGCGATTTACAGTGGAACGACCACATAAACCAATTCGCAGGTAATGCAGTTACGAGACTAAGATTTCAAGAATCGTTAGGAAATTCAGTGCCCGCGAACAAATGAGCTAGGTTACTAAACTCTCGTTCGACCAGTACTTGACTGGTATTCGCCAGCATGGGATGTGCAGCAGATTGGACAGACAGAGGAAATAGAGAATATCCAAAGAATAGCAGCGCATTTTCATTACAGTTTCGTTTTCGAAGTGCGAAAGGTTTACGGAGATGCTGAGCTATCTCCAGTGGCAGGAACCACAACAAATACGTTCTGCTTCACGATGTGCTTCACTATTAGAATTCCAACAGCGTGGAGAGTCGTAGAAGAGTCAATAGACATATTTCTTCCTCTTACATATATCTCGCAAAAAGCCCATAAAGATAAAATTAGAGATATTCGAGTTCACAAGGAGGCCTACCAGCACTCGCTTTTCCGCGAACCAAGAAAAGTGGGAACTGACACTGGTACACAAAGTACCTTCGGCTACACACGGTACATTGTCTTAGGAAGCATAGATGTAGATAAAAAAGAGATTCTTTAAATTCCCACAATTTCGCGAATTGCAATCAAGAACTTATTATAACTTCCTTAAATATGCGTTTCTCCCGTGGTGACATCTCAATGAAGGTCCTTTGATAACAACGGAAAGCGTGATAATGAAGCGGTGCTTCGGAAATGACACTGTCGAAGTAATACGCGCTGTCGGGAAGACAGTAGTCGTATTTGATGATTAAGTTTTCCATTCTTTCACCGTCTCACTTTTGCCAAGAACAGCCACCATGGTCAGCATGAAAATAATAGTGTCTGTTAATCACCAAAGCAAATTCGTAGTGAATGTTTTAGACTAATGTTGTATGATAGGTTCTGCTGAGAACTGGAAAAAAAAGGAAAAGTGTCGTCCAAACGTTGCTTGTGAAAATGTACGCAAACAAACGAAGATATATTTAGATGGCAGTTTGTCCCTTTTCACTTTTGCGTTTGTGTATTGTTTTCTTTCCAAGTATCAAATAAGACCCAGAACGTATGTTATCGGATGACGCAATGGTCCTCTGTGTCTGGGCATGCGGAGTCTTCAGCATACTCAGGATTCAGTTACTCATTAATGTTACTGATCCACATGCGACGTGGTTACCGGCTGACTTAAGCTGGCTTAAGCTGGCTTGTGACGCACACCCACCACGAAAAGTCGCCTTGGCCAGAAAGTCGTTGGTAAAAAATCGTAGACGCGTAAGCTATCTCGTCCAGGTCTCTAGCAGTTTCGCTATCGGCAGCTGGGAAGGTACGTTGGAGCCTTGGCATTTGCCAGACTGACGCCAGACTGCGAACTTCGGGGTGCCGTTTCAGGCGCTGCTCACCAGCGACCTTGTTAACTGCTGGAGCTCGGGTTCCAGAGCGGTCGGCCTCCAGCGCTCACCGGGCGCAAGGGGAACAGGACTTCCGCCGTTCTGAGTCAGCGCGTGCGCTTTCTGCTGCCGCCCTGCCGTATTACCTCACCCCCTCACGTCATCCACGCGTCACTCGCCGCTAACCATTTGTTACCGGCTCCTGCGCGAGGCTGCTGTCAAATGCTGCACAGATTCAGAACGGCATGATTTGCCATTCTACCCTTGGTGTAGCTCTGCGTTACTCTTGGTCTTCTTACGCAATTGGTGTCAGCACAGCATTCGCATGTACAGGCACTGCAATGTTCTCAGCATCTCTTCTCTACATTTATAAACTGAAAGTGCTTGCTCGCGCCTGTCCGTATATCCAGGCTACTGTCAAGAACTTCTGCAGGGATTTTGATCCGATTTTGACTAATAGGTACACTGATTTACAAGGAAGGTTTCCGTCATGACTCGAGAGAGCACCAGTGTCTGACAATAAATCATGAGTGAACCGGGAACCTGTAAAAGTGTGTACTAATTTTTTCCAGCATGTATTATCATCCATGCACATTTTACACAGATTTATGAGTTTAATTGGAAATCACAAGTCTTTCATTACATTTTACAGGCTTTGCGTGTGGATGGAATCATAAAATTTCATAAAATCGATGAACAAGTAATATATGTTTTGTCTGTATTCCAATTTTTTTTTCATTTTTTGTTTTGATTGCAAATCTTTTGTCAGTAGTGGGTCTATTTCTGTGAAAGCCATTTTGACAATCCTCCGATTGTATTTTTTCGGCCTTGTTTCAAGTGGTTTAGCAATAACAGAAAAACATTTTGTGGGCTGTGTTAACTATTGATACCTCCGTATAATTTCTGAAGTCTTCGCTGTCTCCTTTTTTTATGTGTCAGGACTATTAACGATTCTTTCCATTCTGTTGGTACAGTTTCAGTTTTCCAGACTGCCTGTGTCACTTGAAACAATAATCTATTTCAGTATCTAAACTGGAATTCCATCAGTCAGCCGGCCGAAGTGGCCGTGCGGTTAAAGGCGCTGCAGTCTGGAACCGCAAGACCGCTACGGTCGCAGGTTCGAATCCTGTCTCGGGCATGGATGTTTGTGATGTCCTTAGGTTAGTTAGGTTTAACTAGTTCTAAGTTCTAGGGGACTAATGACCTCAGCAGTTGAGTCCCATAGTGCTCAGAGCCATTTGAACCATTCCATCAGTCCTAGTTGCCTTGCTACTTTTTTATATACTTTCCTATACCTCTTCATATTCCGGTTCCGGAATTTCGTTCTTATTAGGGCTGCTACTGAAATCTGTAATTTGTAATTGGTGAGTCTCGATCAGAACTGATCAGTAGATTGTCAAAGTATTCCTTGCATGATGATAAAATTTTTCATGGTTCAGTAATAATATTGCCATCCTTATCCTTCATCACCTTAGATTTGTAATTAAAACATCTTTTGTTGACTGTGCCATCCTTTTTCCGAATGAAAGTTTATCCATTATGGATGTGGGACACTGTAACGCATGATGAATAATTGTTTTCAGACATTATTGCAGCTAGTCGCCTTTTGTAATTCTTCCATTTTTATTTTCTTCAAAATTGAAGATTTACGAAAGGCTACTATCTGTAGTAATTTATCGAAACCTTTATTTCCTGAATGTTATTATTTTGATGATATTCGTGAGTAGATTACTAATCGTTTCTTTTTCTTGCCATTTATTTTATTAGACTGTTTTTGTGCTTCCCGAAAGGTAACTTCTATTTCAGGATTCTTATTTGCGTGTAATCATTTCCTACGTGAATTCACAACCTTTCCTTCAGCTTCCTCACATTCCTCATCAACCATTTCTTCCTGCCGTTTTTTATTCTCTGTAGGTCATTACCCGCAACTGTGAATATGATTTCTTTTTATTTTCTCTTACTCATAATACGCCATTTCATGGTTTTCTCCCGTGCTACCTCAAATCTATTTCAGACTTCAAATTTGTATTTTAGTATTTCTTTTATTCCTATTACATTATTACCTTTTCCAGATCAAATTGGATTACGTTTCGAAGTCTAATTTTCGTTTTAGGTGCTGTTTTCAACTTGATTCTCATTGCACAGGGTGTACCAAAAAGAATCATCCTATTTGGCACGTCTATATTGCTGAAACTAATAAACATATACAATGAATTTTGTTTTTTGAGGAACGGGAAACTCAAAAAGATTTTTTTCATACCTTTTCATAGGTGTTCAATATACTCCCCTTGAGATGCACGGCATATGTCAATGCGGTATTTAAATTGTCCTCACACTGCAACGAGCATGTCTTGAGTTACAGCTTCCACAGCTGCTGTTATGCGATATCTCAGTTCATTCATTGTTGTTGATAACGGAGACTCATAAATAGTATTTTATGAACCCCCACAAGAAATTGTGACATAGTCAGGCCTGGTGACAATGTAGGCCAGTAATGTAAAGCTGAATCGTTTGATCCAGTGCGACCGATGCATCGTTCAGTAGACCTTTGATTTAAAAATTTCGTCACTTCCAGATACCAGTGTGGCAGTGCCCCATCTTGTTGGTAAATGAAGTCGTTTGAATCAGTTTCCAACTGTGGGAAAAGAAACAAAGTTCTCAAGCATATCGAGATATGTGCTACCTGTAACAATGTTCTCAAAGAAAAAAAGAAGAGTCCGTACACCTTTTCCCATGAAACTGCACAAAACACATTAAATTTTGGAGAAGGCCTCTCATGCTGTACAATTTCATGTGGTTGTTCCGTACCCCATATTTTCATATTATGACTGTTCACTTTTCCATTTACATGGAATGTTGCCTCGTCACTAAACACTAAGCGTGGAAGAAAACTGTCATCCTCCATCTTGGCAAGAACGAAATTACAGAACTCCACACGTTGTTGTTTTGTCACCTTCACGAAGAGCTTGCAGTAGCTAAATTTTGTATTGTTCCATGTATAAACGTCGACGCAACACTCGCCAGATGGACATCGGAACCATATTGAGCTGTCGAGCTGCACGGCGAACGGATTTCTGCTTACTCCTTGTGAAACTATGTTCGACGTCTGTCACACTCTCGGGGACGGTCCGGCGATTTGCCTTTACACTAACAACCTGTTTCTCGGAATTATTCATGCCTTTGTACTCGCGCTGAACAGTTATTACTGACCCGCACAACACAAAACGTAGAGCGCAAAACGCTTTCTGTTGTCCTCACACCATTTTTACTAGAACTGAAGTGGGCGCACACTCCTGCTACCTAGCGGGAACCACGTAAAACTCGAGAGTTTGCTCTTTCCAACAGTACGTTGTTCACGCACATACCTCAAATAACATAATAGTTATGATTTTTTTTAATCGGACGATTCTTTTTGACACACCCTGTACTTATTACCAGACTATCTGTTATACGCGGCTGCGCTCACGTATCAGTATGTTTCGATCAATGGTGATGAATAAATTAGCTACTGTACGTGCAATAACATCAGCTGCCTTCGCGTGACTGCCTGTTTGGGTAAGGATAGCTTGTGATGTGCGCACCGTTCTCTCCGTGCCGAGCGGTGCGTACAGACGGGCAAGGGCAGGAGCGCGCATCTATGCATCGCACTATTGAAGTAGCAGCTACAGATTATACAACTTTTACATTATGCAATAAATAGTGTGGAAGTATAGATTAAACACAGTGCAGATTGTGTAAGCATTGTATTCATTACTTTAAATCGTATCACCTAGCACATGTCAACCAATAAAGCAGATTCACAAATATGATAAAGTTCAAAAGTCAAAGTGTAAATAGCTTTTTCAAGGATACATATTTTACGTAGTACGCGTAATATTCTTCAAATGAATAAGTATCTTGTACTACACAGTTCCTAAAGCAACGTATATTCTTCCTCAGGATTTAAGCTTTCTCCATACCAAAGTTCATCATAATCGATTCAGCGGGTCTGCTTTGAAAATATAACAGGCAAAGTTACTATCGCATTTATAATGTTAGTATGGATAAAACTTTCTGTTACGATATCTTTTTTTTACCGTGATCTCACCTGTACGGTGGCGCAAGTTATGCCCAAGTTACCTGTAAAATTGGTATAGTGGTTTTGGAGAAACATATTCAAACAGAGAAACAGACAGAACTGGCATTTTTGCAGATTTATTTTAGTGTAGATTTTGGGCTGACCTAATTTACGCTCCCCGGAATGATCTACATCTCTAATAGCCTTTTAGTGTCTGTTGTCTATGAGAATGTGCTCAATTTGATTTATTGTTGTCTTATCACTTGAATTCCAAATTTCTTTTGTGTATGTTTGTGAGGGAAAGTAGTGTTGCTAAAATCATGCCCGTTGATGTAGCACAGTTATTTATCAATGTAGAAACAGACAGAACTGTCATTTTTGCAGATTTATTTTAGTGTAGATTTTGGGCTAACCTAATTTACACTCCCCGGAATGATCTACATCTCTAATAGCCTTTTAGTGTCTGTTATCTATGAGAATGTGCTCAATTTGATTTATTGTTGTCTTATCGCTTGAATTCCAGATTTCTTTTGTGTATGTTTGTGAGGGAAAGTAGTGTTGCTAAAATCATGTCCGTTGATGTAGCACAGTTATTTATCAATGTAGCCGGCCGAGGTGGCCGAGCGGTTCTAGGCGCTACAGTCTGGAACCGTGCGACCGCTACGGTCGCCGGTTCGAATCCTGCCTCGGGAATGGATGTGTGTGATGTCCTTAGGTTAGTTAGGTTTAAGTAGTTCTAAGTTCTAGGGGACTGATGACCTCAGAAGTTAAGTCCCATAGTGCTCAGAGCCATTTGAACCATTTATCAATGCAATGACTTTTTTATTACTTTTCTCACGTATAATTCCATTACCAACAATCCTTTTCTTCTTCTTTTGCATTAAAATTCCATTTTACTATCGTGAGATGGTGTTTTGGTATTTTGTTCCTTAAGTTTGACTGGTTTTCGTAGAAATTCTTTAATGCTTCATCTTCGTCATTAGTTGGTGTATGACAGTTTGTTTGTTAGTCACATGTTGAACCACTTGAACCTTACCTTAAGATAGCAGAATGTTTCGTCAGCTTCTTCAGAGGATATTGCTGTGGACAGAAAATCATTTCGTACGCAGAAGGCTGCTCAAATGCTGTGGGAATACAAATTATTTACAGATTACAAGTGAAAGGAAACGCAATGGCTTGAAAACAGTTTTAGTATTAATTCAAAGACCATTTTTTTCTCTCTTGCTTGCGGTGGTATGTACATTTTCTTATTTCAGTGTGAAATGGTTAACGAGGGGCAAATTTGGAGGCTGCAGGGGCCATCAACCTCGTAGGGTTTGGTCTAAAGGCTATTTAACGTTCGTGACATGCAACTCTCATAGGTGTCTTCTGTATCAACACTGCTTCGAGAGAACGTTAGAACAATGATTCAAATGCGTCTAGCATTAGATGGATAACTGAATTGTCAGTAAGTCTTGGTTCAGGAACTAAGATACCATTTGATTGGATAAACGTAGAAAACTACATGGGCAGTGTTGTCTTACTGGTATGCCGTATGTTACTGGGGTGCATACAAGCCATTCTCGTGCGGGCAAGATCAAGTTAACACACGACTCTTGAGTTCTTCACAACATGCCACTTCGTCTTCTATGATTTATTGCTCCTCATTCGAATTGTTCGTTGTTACCAATATTTTGTGTCAGCTAACACAAGTTTCGCTGTTGTATTAGTTAACATACACTAATCAGCCAGAACATTATGACCATCTACCCAATAGCCAGTAAGTCCACCTTTTGGACCGATAACAGCGGCGACGCGTCGTGACATGGAAGCAGTGAGGCCTTGGTAGGTCGCTGGAGGGAGCTGGCACCACATCTACACATACATGTTGTCTAATTCCCGCAAATTCCGGGGAGGGGGCCGATGAGCTCTGACGCCACATTTAATCACATCCCAGATGTGTTTGATCGGGTTGAGATTTGGTGAGTTGGGGGGCTAGCCACTGTGTTCCTCGAACCACTCCATCACTCCCCTGGCCTTGTGACATGGCGCATTATCTTGTTGAAAAATGCCACTGACGTCGGAAACATGATCGTCATGAAGGGGTGTACGTGGTATGGAACCAGTGTACGATACTCTTTGGCCGTCATGGTGCCTTGAAACATAGTGGAGACCCCGCCAGGTTGTCTCTGTCCCACAGTACAGGTGTCAAGGAAATATTCCCCTGGAAGACGACGGATTCGCGCTCTCCCATCAACATGATGGTTTCGGGATTCACCAGACCATGCAACGCACTGCCACCGCGTCAACGTCCAGTGCCGATACTCACGTGTCCATTTCAGTTGTAGTTGCCAATGTCGTGGTGTTGACATTGGCACGTGCGTGAATCATTGGATGCGGAGGGCCATAGTTAGGAGTGTTTGGCGCAGTGTGTGTGTCCAGATGCACTTGTAGTCTGCCCAGCATTAATGTTTGATGGTAGTTCCGCCACAGTTCGTCATCCGCCCTGTTTTAGCAATCTGCCCCGCCTTCGATGTCCGACGTCTCGACGTGGTTTCACATTGGTTTCACCAAGTGCTGAAGACACTCACCACAGCACTCCTCGAACATCCAACAAGTCGTGCAGTTTCCGAAATGCTCGTGCCGAGCCTATGGAGCACCACAGTCTGCTCTCGATCAAACTTAGATAGATCGCTCGCCTTCCCCATTCTACACAAGGACAACACGTTCACTGACACTACATGCACACATGTGTGTCTGACTAGCAGTCATTCCTCACCGGGAGACGTTTCTATCACCTGGACGGGATTATGTCGATAGTAGGTCGATGGTCATAATGTTCTGGCTGATAAGTGTATCTTACGATGACGGTGGTGCCACATGTTTCGGCAGGAAAGGAAGACTATTGTTTTAGGTTCTGTCGACGACGGGATCAGTGTGGACGGAGAAGAGCTTGGGATTGTGTAAGGATGGGTACGTTAATCGGCCGTGCCCTTTCAGATGTACCATACCGGCATCTGCCTTCAGCAGTTTACGAAAACCTAAATCTGGATGGCGGATCATGGATTTGAACCGACATCTTCCCACATACAAGTTCATAGCACTGCGACCCCTCGCTGTGTGATGTGGTTGGATCTAACCTTAAGTGTTCCTCTTTCTGGTAGTACTGTCTGAGGCACGTTGTATGTGAGCCTAGTGTTTAAATGTGTAGCTGTTTTCATAAGGATGACACGATCGACGTGTTTTGGACTGTACGTTTCTTGCAAGTAGTACGTGGGTCTTATTTTGAGGTGATGCCACCAGATCTTGTTAGAAGCCTTTCAGGGAAGAATGATGCTAAAGATCATCGTGTCCTCAGTAATGTTAAAGTTCTAAGACATAAGGCGTTTGGCTTTAAATGTTATTGCTATAGAAAAGTGTTTTTTTTTTAAATCAACTTTATCTTAGAATTTCATGTCCACTGATAAGCTATAATAGGACGAAATCTGAGAATTAGCTTGTGTTTCTGTGGAATCGGCCCAAAACTTTTTTAGGGTCGGGAATAATTCTAGCAGAATCAAAATACAGTTACAATTTACTGTCTAGAAATATTAATTTTTGTGCATTCGAGCGCCGGCAGGTTCACCTAAAAACACACATTTGAAAGGAATAAAGCACGATTGGTTGTTGGTTCTACTGGAACTGCAGCGTTGGGAAACATCCGCAATATATTGACTAAACTGCGTCCGGCCTGCGTGGTGAGTTAGTACTCTCTGCTATTCCAGTAATCATATCGAAAAACAGTTCTAGCGAATTTCTGCAAGCTCATGAAGAGGCACTGACTTTTCAAGGAAGGCAAGATGACTGAAACAATTTTTGTTCAGGGAAGGGAAATGCTTTCAAGTTAGCGTTGTTACTGCTCGTACAGTGTGTTTACATTTGACTCAGTTCTACGGTCATAACCATGAACATTACCTGCTCTTGACAGCCGACTGGAGGCATTCGTGGCGTTTATTATCTGACGTTGTGTTCAGACCAGCTGAGGCTGTTGTGTTGGTGAGTGAGTAGATAAATGGTCTCTGCGGCTGGCATATCTGTGCAATCACGAGCTGAGGCGAGAGCTCCACTTCTACATCTACTTAACACCGCTGTTGCCTACCACCAACCTTCGACCTCGAAAATGGTATCTCATTTCTATCTGAAAATGAGTTTCGTGAATAGTCATTGTAATGCCTTTTAAGTGTGCATTTCCGAGAGTAATACCACCGGAAACAGTCCCTTACTTCTTCATAAACCTTCAGGCCGTCGCCTTGTTTCGCTCGTTTTCCTTGCTCATAGTTTTAACAGTCTGTTAACTTCGGAAAGTACATATATTATGCTACAAAATAAAGTTTCCGTAGCATCTATCAAACGATATGGAAAAACGTTTGTTTTCTTTTAATTCGAGGGAATCTATAAGTCTTCTACATTATGTGGAATTTTGTCTCCGTCGCCAGATTCCCTATTTCATTCAACAGATTGAACACCATGCAAGAATAACATGCAACAAACAGAAAAGCTCAGTACTTTCTCGTAGTGAAAGCGATGTTGAAGTCTCTAATAAGGCGGTTCAAATGAAACTTTTTTGTCGAGCCCTGTCAGCTATATAATTGCAAGATTAATGATTTTATATCTCACAGTGAGAAAATCTTTATTCTTAAACGAAATTATCGGTCCTGCGGAAACCTAGCTAGTCTCCTACTCGTATCACTTGAAAGGAAGGATCCCATCATTTTCATGCCTGAGACTTTACAAATGGTATCGTCATCTGGATTTTCGTTTCGGAATGTTCTTCTTCTGCAAAAGAAGTGCGTTCGAAAGTGGAAAATTACTCGGAGGTAGTGAACAAAAGAAAAATCTTAACTTTCACAAAAAAAATACTTTGTTTACCGTTCCCAGAAATCTAATCCTATCCCTGGACTTAATATGACGACGTCTTTTCATAGATTCAGTGGGTACATCACTTTTAACTAATAAAGACAAATTGAGAAACTGGAAGGGGGATTTCAGGAAGACCAAATACATTATTGGTGAACTATGAATTTCGTACGTTGTAGGCAGCCGTATTTTATACTGATTCTAAAGCTTTCATCCATCCATCCATCCATCCATCCATCCAGCCAGCCAGCCAGCCAGCCAGCCAGCCAGCCAGCCAGCCCTTCTTAGCCTCTAGCCGTTATGTGAACTCATGAGGAAGAGAGGTATTAGCTAGAGCCGTCTGAGATTTTCCTCCACCTCTGACTATAGGCAAACGAGATTGTGGTATCATTTTTTCTGTGTGCAACTGACTGTCTCAATTTCATACAGATTTGTGTTTATGTAACTGAGAAGCGTGACGAAAGTTGGTGGATGGTTCTTTTCGCGAGGCCACGTCGGATTTCTTTTCCAGCCCAGCCATTAAAAGCAGCTTCCTCGTGAGAAAAGCCAAGCAGTAGATACGTCCTTATCAAAACAATTAAGATCCAGATTTACTGCAAAAAATAGGGAATCTTAAATTTCCGTTAAATGTACACTCCCTAGAGTGTAGCATGAGACATTATGCAGTTGAGACGACTGGTTCTGTAGTAATGTGGGAGACGATTTGCTTCTCTTCCTTTTGAATGTTGCTGTGGAGGAATACTCCATCCACACTCTTTGAACTATTACAAAACAGAAAGTAACGATAGAAATACGTTTAGTAATACTGTGATCTAACGCTAAGTTATTAAATAGCCAGGAAGTTACGGCCACGACAGTGTTAGATCGCTGCCTCTTCTCCTCACGTCCCTGGCTTCATATCTTTCTCCTTTGTCCCCTTTCTGTTTCGTCTTTGTCCACCTCTTCCTCTCCGTAGCATTTACTCATCTTGACCATCAAGCTTGTTTTAGTCACTGTAGCTCACTATTCCTTAGTTGTAACACATCATGAACGTAGATGTACTTAAGTGTATTCTGTAGCAACAGACACACAATCAAAATTCACATAAAATATGTGCGTGTCATTTGTTTTCATACAGTTACAACATTAATTTCGGCGAACGCACAACTAATGTCTATGGGACTGTCGTGCGAGGACTCCTTGTTCGTTACACCTGTCTGCCATAAAATGGGCTTGATTGTAGTGTCATTATGCAACGTGAGATATGTTTGGGCAATAAAAACTTTCATCAGGAAAGACAATGTTCGTAATAACAACAATGGAGGCGAAAGGCTCAGCAGTACTATAGTATGGTCAGTACAATAGTATTGTCTCCTTTTGTATTTCCTGATTGTTTTCTCCGCGTGGAAGGCAAATGGAAACGCTATCTTCCTGCGCATACATTAGCACCTCAAATGGGCTTCTACGGAAGTTGCGCTAAGTGAAGTTGTGTCACGACCAGAACTAGGATCAGGTTGAGAGAGCAGTTCGTCGCCACTTGCCATTTGGCGGCCGGTCAGACGCGCCGCCGCCTCCGCCACTGCGCGCCACGGCTCGTTGGTTCAGGGCCGGGCCGCAGGCCACTGAACGGGCCGCGACTTGCATCCCGGCTCTGGCGTCATCCAGGCCGGCAGCCTGGCCCTCACTCACGGCGCCCCGCATTTGCTGTCTGCCTTCGATTTACTGTCATGTGCGCTACGGTCAAACGTTTCTCTCGTCGTCGGTCCGAACTGTCCTGGCCGACTGCCACCGCCAACTTCGAGTTTAGTGCTTTTTGCCGCGAAAGGTCGCACACGTCTTGTCAGTTCGAACTGCTTTTCAAACTGAAACAGTGGCATATTAGACACTTCGTAAAGCGGCTCCACGTGGGATGTGCGACAGACAGTCGGTACATACAGCACATAACGACGAATAGAAAGAAAAATTTCGTAAATTCTCGTTTATCGACATACCTACACTGACGTGACAGAAGTCATTGGATAGTGATAAGCACGTATACAGATGGGGGTTGTGTCGCAACACAAGGTGTAACCGTGCAGTGCATTGGTGGAGCTGTCGTTCGTACTCAGGTGAACCTGAGGTAAACCTGTGGACAGGATTCCGACGTGATTGTGGTCGCATGACATATTCTTGGAATGTGGTTCGTCAATGCAACTAAATGAAACCTTGTTTTCATAGTGCCACTCGCGTCCCCCCCCCCCTTTTTTTTATTTGCCAGTCACTTTCAGTGGCGATTTACAATCTTATGTACTTACAAGGGGAGGCCAGGATGGGATCACAGATTTACTTTGTACACCTAAATAGTCTATTACAACAACATAATGTGCACGTAATAAGGTGCACTAATCTGGCAATTTCCAGAAATTATAAACAGAAGCTTTATGCGTCTATTATTTAACGTACGTATCCGTGCGTAGATACTGGATGTTAGGAGTTCGTGGTGGTCAAGTGGTTAGCGTTCGTGGTTCCGTAAGACGAATATGTATGAGACAACGGTTCGACCCCCGCTCAAACCTTGATTTTTGTAGTACAGGTATAAATGCTGTGATATTCAAAAAATTTGCACCTACCCTACTCGTTCTTGGTACATTAGCAACTTCTCACCTCTGTGCAGGTTAACTGCCAAATGGGGCACGCCTCTTTGTCTGCAGTTGAAGCGTCGAGGTGCAAAGTAGTTCCGGACCTGGATAAGGGATTTCGCAAATCGCGACAGGCATACCTGCGACAGGCATACCTTTTCAGGAAAACTCTATGCGTTTCTTCATTTACTTATCAACAATTATAAATATGTTTATTCTAATAATTAAATTAAATTTAATTAAAAATAGTAAGTAGTCAAATAACATGAAGTTCACTAAACTTCATGCAAATAAGTGGTTTTGAAAAAATATAGATTAAGAATTAAGTCTGAGCGGGACTCAAAGTGTCGCCTCATACACGTTCGTCTGACGTAGCTCGAACGCTAACCAACTTGTTACAGCATCTACGCACAGAGACCGAGCGAGGTGGCGCAGTGGCTAGCACACTGGACTCGCATTCGGGAGGACTTCGGAACAATCCCTCGTCCGGCCATCCTGATTTAGGTTTTCCGTGATTTCCCTAAATCGCTCCAGGCAAATTCCGGAATGGCTCCTTTGAAAGGGCACGGCCGACTTCCTTCCTCTCCTTCCCTAATCCGATGAGACCGATGACCTCGCTGGCTAGTCTCCTCCCCCAAGAACAAGATCTACGCACAGATACATTCTTACTTAACAGATGCGTAAAACTTCTATTGCTATTTTCTTGCCAGAGTGGTGCATCTTATTACTTCCACATTATCTTGTATCAATGGCCTACTAAAGGTGTAAAAAGTTTGAAGTAAATCTGTGATAGCAATGTCGTGGTCTCCCATTGTTTGTTGGTTGTACGCACCCAGGATGCCCGATTTTTACCGTTTTACGAGCACCTCACTTCCACTGTTCTCTCAAGATTTATGTATATTTTTCTTCTTTTTTGAAGACGCAGGACAATGGAATCTTTTTTAATTACAAACATAGCATTCACTGCTTCCTCCTTCATATGTACAGGAGCGTCCCTTTCAAACCTCCCACATTTCAAAGTCTCAGGAAAAAAAACCTACTGTAGAGGTAATGGAATTGCACCATTTGCTAAAGCATCTCAAAGATTTATATAACGATCGTCAGCACACGTCTTCGTAACACGAAGAAGCAAGTCTTATGTGACAGTTTACAAATAGCCTCTAGGTGTTCAGATACGCTGACCCATTCACTCTGTTTTCTGCAAAGAAGAACGGTCTAATAATCCTGTCGTACATTAGCCCGCACCAGACATTCAGTTTAGGGCTATAACGAACACGTTCAGTGATAACGTGCACATGCTGCTGGCCCCAGTGGCCTGCGGCCCGGCCCTGAACCAACGAGCCGTGGCGCGCAGTGGCGGAGGCGGCGGCGCGTCTGACCGGCCGCCAAATGGCGTTTTCCGAACATCATGCCGATTAACCGTTCCTGCATTTTCCGAACATCATGCCGATTAACCGTTCCTGATATATGGAAGGTTGCCTCACCTTTCCAGGAAGGTGGCATTCATGCCAGTACGCTGCAGCATGTCCGTAGCAAATGGTTGTCGTCATGGTTTGTCGTTCGGCATCAGATGTTGTAGAATCTGCGCTTTGTAAGCATACAAACGAAGACGCTGGCGTACTGCACGATGCTTTGTTGCTCGTGGTACATTAAGTTACCTTGATAGGTGCCGTATTGGTTTAAAGTGGCCTTCTGAGAAACGCTTGTCTTGTTTCTTCCCTGTCTCTACCGAAACTAGGACGTGTACTACCAAAATGTTTCTGAAGACTTCCATTTGCCAGAAAATTTCACATCAGGTGAAACATATGCATACGACTTACGATAATTTCTTTGCACAGTAATCGGCGATTTTGTTCCTACAAAGCACACTACTACTTGCGTGCGCTTTACTTCGTGCGATCACGCTGGATTCTCGCGACAATAATTGGCACGTCAGACGTCGGAACGTAAATTCTTTGAGATGCTCTTTCATATTGGCGCCGATGTCGACCTGTATTGTTTAAACTTGTTTCGAAGAGCTATCAAGTGCCCCGTCCGTAAGAATAGCTCCAGTTTCACACAGGATTTTTTTTTTCCGCTTCTTCACAACCGAGCACCAGAATTCCTTAGTTAGGGACAGACCCACCGTCAGTTTTCAAAAAAAAAAAAAAAAACTGTTACCTGCAGTTAATTTCAAAATGTCTTCGCTCAGGTGAATTGCCTAACTAGAGGCAGGGTTCTGCGTCGTTCTAATAGCTCCTCTTCTTGCTCTGCGCAGTGCAGTCTTGGAGTTGTTATAATTTGCAACGAAATGTAAACTTTTAATTTCCAAATTGTGAAATGGCTCTTTAAAAAAATGTCGTTTCTTCGCGGACTCGTTCCTTACAATTTCAGTCTGCACACCTGTTTCGTCAGGTGGGCAAGGACGTTTCTGTTCAGCCATCATTCTGCCATTTGCAATGTTTAAATGGCCTCTGCCCATACTCGGCTCGTATACTCATCACGTTTTCTGTGCACCCGGTAACGATGACCATCCCTGAGAAGACACGACTTCCCTTTCGTTGTTGTAATTATTTCCGTTATTCACAATATCTAGATCTCAAGTACCGTACGAAACTGCACGGAAACGAAGCCTGTAAGTGGTGACGGTGACAGTACATCCGCTCCTGGCGAACGACTGGCGTATATCAGCAGTGGGGAAGTTTCTAGTTGGAAGCAATACGGTAAAAAAAAAAACAGTTAGGAGCAAGTGCCAGGGTACCTGCAGCACCTGCAATCGGGTCGGAAACGCCACGGTCCAAGTCCAAGTAGGTAGTTCGGATTGGTAATGGATGAGAAGGGAACAGTTTATTTCCTTTTTCGGAGGAAGAGTCCCAGCATTCGCTCTAATCGACTGTGGGAAACCACGGAGTGCTTAAATGAGGATGGCCGGATGACGATACAAACACCATTCTTTCCAATTGAGAGCTTAGTGTACTGACCACTGTTCCACCTACAAGCCAGTCGACGCTAAGAGACGGAGCACTATCGTAAGTCCGGCAAGGACGGCTGTAGCTTTTATTTGAAGATACCAGCCTGACATTTGCTTAGTGCTTTATGTAAAACCTGTAGAATGATGGGCTCCTTGATTGAAATGGGAGAGTCCAGTATCTTAACATTGTATAACCTTGCTCAGCCCGAAATATTGCACCTTTTCACTGTACGAAAAATTACAAAGGCTCATGTTCATTGATAACATTCGATTTGTTTGTTTGTTTGTTCACGTATTAGCCTCGTGAAGTAGTATGCTACGGAAAAGATTTTTTTTCCAGTTCAGATACGGTAAACTCGAGTCTTCCCTTTGACACACACACACCAAAGTGTTGCATTCCGATAAAACGGAATCGCGTAATCGCACAGCTATTTACCCTACAACACGCGTACACACGGAAGTGAGTCTTAGTTTTGGCGGCTGATCACTTCTGAGAGTTCCTAGTCCCAGGACAGTGCCTGAGTTACTGTGCCAGTGATAACACCATCGTTTTCTACAACCAAAGGCATAACCTACAGTGTTGCGCCCGCTTTGAGACTACGTTTGCTGCTCTGTAAGCCGCACGGCATCGTTTTGGCGAATGGTAAGCGCTAATGACATTAGCGTTGGCGGTTAACACCTCACCGACACGCGCGCTGTTTGGAAACCACTATTTGTGCTCGCTAGGGGCAAGGGGCGTGTAAAATATAACGCAGTCTTTGTTTAGAGTAGTCGAAGCGTTCACCGAAAGTGAGCCGCGAAACATTCACAAAAACTGAAATAAAATATTAGAACTTCGGCTCAGCCTTCATCTTCTCGTAGTCACACTGTTTCGCCTTTCGCAGCAAACAAAAGCGCAAAGTGTAGTTAAACGCGCTGGGAAAAAAGAAGAATCGTGAAACGTTAGAATGACTCCGAACGTTATTATGGCTCGCCACACGTTGGGAGGCGCTAAAATGTGTTTGTTGCCTGCAATTGTGGCATTATGATGACGCCCCTGCTAACATGTCTTGCCAGGCTGGTTTACTTCAAGGAAATGAAAATAAAATAAATACTCGTATAGTATGATTGGCTGGAAATCCCTCAACATCTGCCTCGTGCAAGTCTTTCAATTGCACGTCATTTCGACCATCGTGCCCCTAACCTAATGCAGTGTGCATACAATTCTGAAAGAGAGGTGATAGGAATATCATACGGAAATATGGATTGTCTGATAATGAAATACTTAAGTTCACAAGTACATTTATTGATTAATTGGAAGCATAAACAGAGTGACTAAATCCTCTCAGGAAAACAAAAACAGACCGGTTTCTCATAGAGCAAATTTCTCCTTCTTTATTGGCGCCGTTACAGCAATGTCCTAGTATCATTTAATCAGCCGAATAATTTCCTACAAAACCATCTGCTGGATTCTGAGGTTAATAATCAGTCGTAGGAATATTTTGTTTCCAAACAGGGTTATTTTTAATCACCAGAAAACTACTGCAAAATCCGGAGAGACCTGCAGTGGATGGGTCATCATGTGATGGGGCACCTGGTAACATAACCTGTACAGAAACAAATATGAAATAACACTTGTAATTCGGTGGAAGTCCTCGGTATAGTGCCTTGTACCCACAGGACTGATGGCAAGCATTAAGAGTTAACAGCAAGGGAGAGTTTTACAAGCACAACAAGGGAAAAGTTACAAGGCAGGCAGGCAGCACCAGAGCACGACAACAGGCTTACATAAAATGTCAGATGCTTCAAGTCGCCTAGATGCATGCCGTATTGGGACTTACGTGGGGTTCTTTTCAGCTGGTGGCGCGTCCCTCCACTCAGCTTCCGAAAAACAGAGTGCAATTAGAGCTAATGAGATGGCGAAGGCCCTTCGACATTACGCCAAGTCCGGGCTGGCGGGGTCGACGAGGAAATTGATCAGAGCTCTGATGCAGATGTTCCGAAAGGAGAGTCGTGGCATTTAGAGCAGAAAGTACAGATACGACAGGCAAGTCGTAGTGGACGTGGAGAGACGGCAGTATTGGTAGAAACAGCCGGTGTTAATAGCCAAGCAGGGCTGAGCAGTGTTATCTGCAGTCGTTCGGAACAGTATATGGAGTTCTAGCTGGGCAGCTGACGTGTCGTCAGTGCAGACGCAGATGCGGTTAGTAGTGACAGTTTCTTTTCATAGACGGAACGGTGCTAGTTAGTCATCGTAAATGTGCAGAGACTTGGTCTTTCGTGGATTCAGCTCATTTAAAGCAAATATATACTAGGTTGACGGTATTTTCTGAATAGAGTCAGAAGTTGTAAAACACTCAGTGTTCCTCATTCTGTACGAATTCCAATTCTGACCTTTTGTAATAAAGAAATTTTAACGACATAATCACGTCAAGACTCGCTCTCACTTAGACCAACCTGTTATTTCTCTTTCTCCCTGAACCCTGTCACCCAATTATTCTTAAGCAGTGGCCGGATGTTCCAATGCTAACAGGTAGTTATAGAGAGGAAAGCTGAAAAATCTAATGGCAAACTGTACGATTTGTGACTTTTCAGTGTGGGCGTACGGAAAGCTTTGTACTTTCAGTGAACAAATATTATTTTAGTGGCTTTCCTGGAAGAGAAACGTTAAACAGCCTACTGCTTTCCCTTAGTTACGTCCTCTGAAGGACAGCAATGAGGAAATTACAGGAATTAGCAGAGACTATGTTCTAAGTTCTCAGCCCTGCCTTGCGATTTCGTCTGACCCAACGGTCCACAGATAGAAAACTCTAGTCTGTTTGATACGATAAATTATTCAGTACATCAATATTTTAAATGCCAATGTTCCAGCTTTTTCTGAATTCAATACACCGCCGATTGCACTGATTTTGGTTTCCGGAACAACTACACACTCAGAATAAAACATATCGTTCAGTTATTCGACTAACTCTTTCGGCTTTTGTGTTTCTTCCTTTACATGTGTGGAAATATTACACTACTGGCCATTAAAATAGCTACACCACGAAGATGACGTGCTACAGACGCGAAATTTAACCGACAGGAAGATGATGCTGTGATATGCAAATGATTAGCTTTTCAGAGCATTCACACAAGGCTGGCGCCGGTGGCGACTCCTACAACGTGCTGACATGACGAACGTTTTCAACCGATTTCTCATACACAGACAGCAGTTGACCGACGTTGCCTGGTGAAACTATGTTGAGATGCCTCGTGTAAGGAGGAGGAATGCGTACCGTCACGTTTCCGACTTTGATAAAGGTCGGATTGTGGCCTATCCGTGGTCGTGCGGTAGCGTTCTCGCTTCCCACGCCCGGGTTCCCGGGTTCGATTCCCGGCGGGGTCAGGGATTTTCTCTGCCTCGTGATGGCTGGGTGTTGTGTGATGTCCTTAGGTTAGTTAGGTTTAAGTAGTTCTGAGTTCTAGGGGACTGATGACCATGGATGTTAAGTCCCATAGTGCACAGAGCTATTTGAACCGTTTTGTAGCCTATCGCGATTGCGGTTTATCGTATCGCGACATTGCTGCTCGCGTTGGTCGAGATCCAATGACTGTTAGCAGAATATGGAATCTTTGGGTTCAGGAGGGTAATACGGAACGCCGTGCTGTATCCCAACGGCATCGTATCACTGGCAGTCGAGATGACAGGCATCTTATCCGCATGGCTGTGACGGATCGTGCAGCCACGTCTCGATCCCTGAGTCAACAGATGGGGACGTTTGCAAGACAACAACCATCTGCACGAATAGTTCGACGACGTTTGCAGCAGCATGGACTATTAGCTCGGAGACCGTGACTGCGGTTACCCTTGACGCTGCATCACAGACAGGAGCGCCTACGATGGTGTACTCAACGACGAACCTGGTTGCAGGAATGGCAAAACGTCATTTGTTCGGATGAATCCAGGTTCTGTTTACAGCATCATGATGGTCGCATCCGTGTTTGGCGACATCGCGGTGAGCGCACATTGGAAGCGTGTATTCGCCATCGCCATACTGGCATATCACCCAGCGTGATGGTATGGGGTGCCATTGGTTACACGTCTCGGTCACCTCTTGTTCGCATTGACGGCATTTTGAAAAGTGGACGTTACATTTCAGATGTGTTACGACCGGTGGCTCTACCCTTCGTTCGATCCCTGCGAAACCCTACATTTCAGCAGGATAATGCACGACCGCATGTTGCAGGTCCTGTACGGGCCTTTCTGGATACAGAAAATGTTCGGCTGCTGCCGTGGCCAGCACATTCTCCAGATCTCTCACCATATGAAAACGCCTGGTCAATGGTATCCGAGCAACTGGCTCGTCACAATACGCCAGTCACTACTCTTGATCATCTGTGGTATCGTGTTGAAGCTGCGTGGGCAGCTGTACCTGTACACGCCATCCAAGCTCTGTTTGACTCAATGCCCAGGCGAATCAAGGCCGTTATTACGGCCAGAGGTGGTTGTTGTGGGTACTGATTTCTCAGGATCTATGCACCCAAACTGCGTGAAAATGTAATCAGATGTCAGTTCTAGTATAATATATTTGTCCAATGAATACCCGTTTATCATTTGCATTTCTTCTTGGTGTAGCAATGTTAATGGCCAGTAGTGCGCTGTGGTTGCCTGCCTTATCTTTTCTAAGTCGGTCAGTAATATGCCTCCAGGAATGAGCTAGAAAAATATTGACACTATTAATTTACGAGAAGGTGTCAAACTCAACCCAATTTTCTCTTGTCTATTGACCCAGATACGATGACAATCCTTTCAGCTGTAGATCAGCGTCTTCAGACGCAATTATGAGACGCTGTCAAGATGCTGTTAAGGCCGCGGAATGTACGTAACGGCATTTAAGTAATAATTTAAAAAATGCGACTCACAACCGGAGTTCAGTTTTACGAATACATTTTTTCCAAACTTTATTTAACATTTTAACACTTTGACAACACATCGTGTATCAGAACATATCAGGAAGCAAAAGTCATTTTATAAACAGTTATATACTCTGCAACACATTCATGTTTAAGTTTTCAATACGGAGATCTGTCAGAAATAGTGAATTGTTTGCACGTGGGTACGATGAGTCATAAATCGTTCAAATTAACTTCTCCTGGAGATATTCTATGAAACTGCCCTGTATCCACCTAGTAATGTACACAAAAACTGCTTCACGCTAAAGATAGGATACAAATTTCATAGAGAATGTTAGATTAAACTGGTGTTGAAGTTTAGGATTCGAAAAATTTGGTAATAGGAAACAATGAAGTCTTACAGTAAACGAAAAGAATTGCCATGTCGATGCAACGTAAAACAACTTATTGGAGTATTGGAGCAAACTTCCCTCCTATCTGCGTACAAGACAGTGTTTGTGATGGACTGATTAACTCTTTCAGAACTGAATTTTTTTCTGGGGGAAGGAAAATTTTTCTTTGTGTGGTAATGCTCTCAGATGTTTTTTTTAGTGATTTTAGATGCAAGATTTATTCAAAAATACGTACCCGCTTTCAAAAGATACGTTGTACACTTGACTTCATTTTATAGATTAGAATAAATAATTGCGAAGTATTCTCTGTTGTAATAAACAGTAAAATGATCATTCAACAATTGCCATGCAAAGTAACAATAACAATATTCAAATGCATAGTGGAATATAGCAAATCAACCACATCCGTGAATTGTGATCGTCGCGAGCTGCTGCGCTCTGCTGCATTAACGTGTTGATTATTTTTGTAGTGATGCCCAACAGTTTGCAGCACTTGCGGATGATGAAAAGATTGCACATTCACAAATGTGTACCTCAGGTTTCCATTGGTAAAAAATACTTCTGTTGCAGCTGAGACATAGTAAAATTTAACCCACATAATTGTAGCGACAGGGTCTGACAGCGTTCAGTAGTTTCTACCAGCTTTTAAAGAAAGGATAGACCGTCTGAGACAAATTTTTATTTGAGGCTGCTGTTGATATCGGACCCAAACGCCAGGGGCTTAGTTCCCGAACACTTTTAGAATTTTTGCCTGTCATTTATCACTTCTTTCATCTCCGGTAATGTTTGTTGATGTGGAAGATGCCGAATTGCACCATGGTTCGGAGTGCACCTCCCTATAATTGGTTGGGTGAGTTACAAAATACTATCTGCAGTGGAACCACAGCTAGTAAAGCGACGTGGCGTTTTTTTTTTCCGGTGACTGCATTTTGTGCAGTTCATCTCGATCTTTCTTTCAGCTTTTCTAATAATACCGATGAAATAATTGAACTAACAGAATGGCAGACCTTCCGTCCCTCGTTTTCTTCGTGTAAGGGGAGACGTATCCGATGGTCTTGTAACGGGTTGCACAGGAAGTGTCCGCGCTGTCTGTTAGCGGCCTACTCAAGGACGACGGTCCGCTATCCCGCCGACGCACTGCGAGTCACAGCACTGCGTGAAGACAGTGTCGTCTTAATAATGGCTCTGCGACATGGACCCCGTATTTACGAACTGTATGTTCTAAGAGCAATAACGCTTTGATTCGCATGCAAAGGGGGGCTTCGCAGACTCCTTCTCAATACTAGCAGTGCTTAAAAGGTCGGTCGCTCCCGTTAGTACAACAGCAAAAATAAGCAATATAAATATTCAAATCAAATGGACCATCTCACACTATTTAGATAGTCTACTTGTTACATCGTACATATCGTCAGTCCAGATTCATGAGCACTGCGACTGTGTCGTCAATGGACGATAATTCTTGAAGACGTGGCAAATACTAGCGATTTATTCGCTTGAAACTATTGTTTCGATTATACAGCTTTCAGACCTCAACTGGTTCGTGGTCATACGATTGCTTTTTCTGTACATTACATCGTAAAGCACTCAGGTGGTGGCAAAACGTGGAGCGAAGTCCTAGAAGCAAGATGGATGTCCAAAAGTCGATATTAGCCTCAAATAAAAATGCACCAACAAGATCAACTTTTTGAATCACCGAGGATAAGCCGTATACGAAAAATACCGTGTGCTATTCGGACGCTGTTTACGCACACAATGCGGAAAAATACTGAAAACATTGCGATTGCTTGGTTTTTATGGTAGAAATATCACATTCTCTTCCTTGTCTCTTAATAGTATGTAACTGTGAATTTATTGTTACGTTTTTCTTTATCGTTCAGTGTTGGAAAGTAACAACAATTGTAGCTTAGCAAATGTGTGTATCGTGCTTCCTTATGTACAGAGTGCCTTGTTTCAGCTTGAGTGTTAGTTATGTACTATTCAAAACGGAAGAAAGATGAGGATTTTAATTGGAATATTCAGTTCAGAGAAACTGCAGGAATTCAGGAAGACCCGCAAAGGATTGCACCAAGGATGTGGCAGTAGACCTTCAGCATAAATAGCTCTAACCTACTGCGCGCAAATGGGCGGAAAGACTCTTTGGCCGGCCCGAGTGGCAGAGCGGTTCTAGGCGCTACAGTCTAGAACCGCGCGACCGCTACGGCCGCAGGTTCGAATCGTGCCTCGGGCATGGATGTGTGTGATGTCCTTGGGTTAGTTAGGTTTAAGTAGTTCTAAATTCTAGGGACTGATGACCTCAGCAGTTAAGTCCCACAGCGCTCAGAGCCATTTGAACCATTTTGAAAGACTCTTTATCGTGTATCAGACCGTTGCGCTCAAATACTGGAAACTACAATCGTACAGTAGTTTCGAGCATCCGAGCAGAGCGATCTGAAGTCCAACGTTGTCGAAGAACAGTACCGGATGTACTGAAAAGGGTCATCCTTTTTTGAGTCATCAGTATTCTGACTGGTTTGATGCGGCCCGCCACCAATTCTTTCCCTGCGTTAGCCTCATCTTACAGTAGCAGTTGCAATCTACATCCTCAGTTATTTGCTGAATGTATTCGAGTCTGTCCTCCTCTACAGTTTTTACCCTCTACAGCTCCCTCTAATACCATGCAACTTATTCCGTGATTGATGTCGTAACAGATGTCCTATGCAAGTTGCTCCGTGATCGATGTAACAGATGTCCTATCACCCTGTCCTCCTCCTTGTCAGTGTTTTCCATACATTCCTTGCCTCGCCGATTCTGTGTAGAACGTTCTCATTCCTTACGTTATCAGTCCACGTAGTATTCCAACATTCCTCTGTCCTCAGTTTTCTTTTCCATTCTACCGTATATTACTCTTGTCAGCAAGTTAGATGCATGAGATGTTAAGCTGATTGTGCGATGATTCTCGCACTTGTCAGCTTTTGCAGTCTTCGGAATTGTATGGATGATGTTTTCCGAAAGTCAGATGGTATATCGCCAGACTCATACATTCTACACACCAATGCGAACAGTAGTTTTGTTGCCACTCCCTCAGTGATTTTAGAAACTCTGATGGAGTGTTGTCTTTCCCTTTTGCCTTATTTGACCTTAAGTTTTCCAAAGCTCGTTTAAATTCTAATACTGGATCCCCTGTCTCTTTTATATCGACTCCTGTTTCTTCTTGTATCACACCAGACAAATCTTCCCCCTCACGGAGGCCGTCAGTATATTCTTTCCACCTCTCCGCTGTCTCCTCTGAATTTAACAGTCGAATTCCCATTGCACTCTTAATGTTACCACCCTTGCTTTGAATTTCATCGAAGGTTGTTTTGACTTTCCTATATGCTGAGTCAGTCCTTTCGACAATCATTCATTTCTTTTTCGATTTCTTCGCATTTTTCATGCGGGCATTTCGTCTTAGCTTCCGTGCTCTACCTGTTTATTTCATACCTCAGCGACTTGTACTTCTGTATTCCTGAATTTCCCCGAACGTTTTTGTACTTTCTTCTTTCATCGATCAACTGAAGTATTATCCATGGTTTCTTCGCAGTTATGTTCTTTGTACCTATATTTTTTGTTCCAACTTCTATGATTGCCGTTTTTAGAGATGTCCATTCCTCTTCAACTGAACTGCCTGTGGAGTTATTCCTTATCGCAGTATATGTAGCTTTAGAGAACTTCAGGCGTATCTCCCCACTCCTTAGTACTTCCGTATCCGACTTATTTGCGTATTGATTCCTCCTCACTAATCTCTTAAAATATGATTCAAATGGCTCTGAGCACTATGAGACTTAACATCTATGGTCATCAGCCCCCTAGAACTTAGAACTACTTAAACCTAACTAACCTAAGGACAGCACACAACACCCAGCCGTCACGAGGCAGAGAAAATCCCTGACCCCGCCGGGAATCTAACCCGGGAACCCGGGCGTGGGAAGCGAGAACGCTACCGCACGACCACGAGATGCGGGCACTAATCTCTTAAACTTCAGTATACTCTTCATCACTTCTAAATTGTGATCTGTGTCTGTATCCGCTTCTTGGTATGCCTTAGAATCGAGTATCTGATATCCGCCTGACCGTGATGTAATCTAACTGAAATCTTCCCGTATCATCCAGCCTTTCTTAAGTCTACCTCCTCCTCTTGCGATTCTTCAACAGGGTATTCGCTATTACTAGCTGAAATTTATTGCAGAACTCAGTTAGCCTTTCTCCTCTCTCATTCCTAGTACCAAGCCCATATTCTGCCGTAATCCTTTCTTGTTGCTGTTTTGTTGAAAACTGACATTCTGAGCCCGTGGCTGAGAGCAAAATATAGGTTGACTCTTATAGAGAAGACAACAGCAACCAGCAACTTTTTACAATGCTATTTATTTTTGTATTTAAATAGCGCCTTTACCGGTTTCGAACTGAAAGGTTCATCTTCAGACGGCTAGTTCACATTAAGATTACATTAGCTTTCACTTTTTGTTTTCCCAAGTGATGAAATTTCCTTGGGTGCTGGTGTCGTTGGAAAAACCGCGCCATTACGTTCCAGTGCTGACTGTTTGTAATCATGCAGCAGCGAAGGTTGTATGATGCACTTTTTTAAGTATATGTTTAAAAATAATCTGAAGCACCTCTCACACACCAAGAAGTTTCACCACATAGAAGTATGTACACAAAGATGGCGTTTCGCTGTACATGGAACTATACAGGAGAGAAGGAAGCAGTTTTATTTGTAAAATTAAAGCAATAACAGTCCTCGGTCGCAGAAATTAAGTCTTTTGACCTAGGTTTCGGCACTACTGTGAATGCCTTCATCAGAAGTAAAACATTCAAACTGGCCTACAACGTAAGTACAAAAATTATGGGAATTTTTTTTATATAAGTACTGACTAACAGTACAAGAAAGGAACTATTTCCATGTCACGTATAAAATAAATATAGACCAGTTTGAATGATTTACTTCTCATGAAGGCACTCATAGTAGTTCTGAAACCTAGGTCAAAAGACTTAATTTCTGCGAACTTTACTTTGTGAACGGTCGCTGACTACGGAGCCATGTTTGAAACTTTTTAAGTTCTGCTAGTGTACTGTGGACCATAATAATGATTTCCTTCTCTCCTATATAGTTCAATGTAGAGCGAAACCGAAAACCACTTTACACTACAGCCCTGCATTAGTACGAAATCATGGTGAACATATTTTAAATCGACGGGAATAGTTTTTATTGCTGATAAACATCCTAAAAACAATACTCGTTGGAGAAAATATGCGCCATTGTCACAAATAGTTGTAGGGTAGCCTGGTTGTGTTAATTAACAATACAAGGTAACGGCACGGCGTACAAACTGCCAGAGCGCGGAAAAGTTCGGCCAATTACAAAGCGATAATATTTTGACTCAGTGGCTTCCTTCTGGACGTGTAGCTAACTACGAGAGTTTGTGCGCGTGAAAACACAGTTCGACTTACTGTGTGCATTTCGATGTGACAAATGGTTCAAATGGTTCAAATGGCTCTGAGCACTATGGGACTCAACTGCTGAGGTCATTAGTCCCCTAGAACTTAGAACTAGTTAAACCTAACTAACCTAAGGACATCAGAAACATCCATGCCCGAGGCAGGATTCGAATCTGCGACCGTAGCGGTCTTGCGGTTCCAGACTGCAGCGCCTTTAACCGCACGGCCACTTCGGCCGGCTCGATGTGACAGTTTGGAGTATATGCCTACTGGCTACGGTGGCAACCATCATTATTTTCAATAAACAGGGTTTCTGAAATTGAGCCTTTAACTCCCTGAGACTCAATTACCCCATCCTGTCTCCAATTCCCAACTAACTCGATGGATCCCTGTTATCACGAGAGCGTCACAGTGAGTAACGTACCGGCTCAGTCTGTCTGTGAGTGTAAACCTTCCCCACCTTTTCTTGTAGAAAAATACACTTATAGATACTTGCACGAGTTCTTCCAACATGTAAAGAATCCCGCATATTATAAGTATTGAATGACACTGACGAGACCAGCTTGAAGCTTCTCCTTTCTTCAGAAATTGTTTTTAATTGTTATATTTTTGTAATGAAAGTAGAGGAAGAAGAAATAAAAGCTTTGAAGTTTGCCAATGGCATTATAATTCTGTCAGACGCGGTAAGGACTTGGAAGAGCATTTGAACGGAATAGACACTGTGTTGAAAGGCGGATATAAGATGAACGTTAACAAAAGCAAAACAAGGGCAATGGAATCTAATGGAATTAAATCAGGCGACGTTGAATAAATTAGATTGGGTAACGAGACGCTTAAAGTAGTAGAGTTTTGCTATTTGGGCAGCAATATAACTAACGATGTCCGAAGCAGGAAGGATATAAAATGTAGACTGGCAGTGGCAAGAAAAGCGTTATTGAGGAAGAGTAATTTGTTAACATCAAATACAGTTTATTAAGTGTTAGGAAGTCTCTTCTGACGATATGTGCTTGGAGTGTAGCCTTGTATGAAAGTGAAACGTGGACGATAAACAGTTCCGACACATGCTGAGACATCAAGGGATCGCCAGTTTAGTACTGGAGGCAAGTGTCGGTTGTAAAAATCGTAGAGGGACACCAAGAGATGAATACAGTAAGGAGATTCAAAAGAATTTTGGTTACAGTAGTTATTCAGAGATGAAGAGACTTGCACAGGACAGAGTAGCCTGGAGAGCTGCATCAAACCAGTCTTCGGAATGAACGTCGTAACCCAACATATTTCCGTAATTACGATTTGTTACATACGAAGTAAGCACATACGGCTTTGCATTGTAATGACAATGGTTACTAACAGTACTAACGATAATAATAAAAATGATCGAGTACTTTTGTAGCTGTCGTCAGCCACAGATTGTAAATTGCTGCATCCAATTTGGAAATTTATCCGGGTACTATTATGCGTGTACGGGGAGTGTTGTAGTTTTTGTAGTCGTGCGCTTAATTTGTTAAATATAGCTCGTAGTGAGGAGCGAGAGGAGAGTACCGCTAGGTGACTGAAAAGTCGGTGTGTAGGCTGCGACTGTGGAGGGCCGCAGAGCGTATCAGAGAGCGGACTGCTCGGCCGGCGGTGGTGAGCTACCTTACTGGGTCCGCGAATCAATAGTAGCGCCTTAATAATAGCTACGCTGTCTGCGGGAAACTACGACTGCGGCTACCTTCCGTGGTAGTGCTTGGCAGTGCCCGGCGCCGACAGTTACCAATACTCTTCAGCCGTTGTCTTGCTGGAGGCTGGCGTCTTCCCCATTTCGGAGAAAGTTCTGCGCATTGACCGTTCCGTTTTACGGTTACCAGTTCTTATGTTTCGCCTATTCCGTTATCCTCCCCAGTCTTCATTATGTCTTTAGCTGTAGCCCAAAGCTACATTAGCACTGAATACACGCGGTTCTTGCAATCTGAAATCTTAATGAATCTCTTGTTGTGTTTCATTTACTTTAACTGTCAGTACTTACGTCGAACATCACATTTGGCTTTCCATTATAATGGCGACGATTATTAATAGTAGCAACGACAATAATAACAATGATCGAGTACTTATGTTGTTGTCGTCAGCCACAGATTGTAAATTACGGACTCATGAGCCCCTCAGCGTTCGAATTTGGACGCTGTCCACTTCTCTTGCGGGAGCTCACAGCGCTGTTGGAAATTGTAATAAATGCGTTAGATCAAGAATCGGTAAGTTCCAAGAGTACACGGGGGATACAACGGAGCAGAGGTTAGCGTCATGGACTCACATTGCGGAAGAGCGGGCTTCAAATACTTGTACGGCCTTCCTCCATCCGCTCCCCATGGGTTCCCTGAATCACATAAGGTTAATAACGGGATGTTCGTCTTCATCCTTTTCAGTTCGACACTCTGCTCCACATCTGCTTAACTTCTAAATCGACGAGATGTAACTGCTGATCTTCCTTTATTCCTCCTCTTGTTTCTTAAACACAATCTAGCATTCTTGCAGATTCTGCGTGGAATGCCTTACATTTAGGCGTCAGAAGACATTCAGCCATTTCAGTCGTGAATGCTCTGTCTAACTAGTTGCGAGTAGTTGGCTCTACTTGTGAATCTCTGATAATGCATCGAGGACAATGCGACAGCAACCGGGCATGAACTACCCGAATTATGAAAATTGAACCAACATCGGTATTGCAATTCAGCTCCGTTTATTCAAAACATGCTACCAGTTTCGGCACACACATTCAAACACACACACACACACACACACACACACACACACACACACACACACACACAAAAGCGATGTCTTCGGGCCCCAAGCGTAATCTGCCATAAACGTACCAACCACAATGACAAACACCAATGGAATCTACAACTGAAACAGAACAACTTATTAAGCATGTGCAACTAACAGTCTAGTGCAGCGAAGTCGCTTTTACTTGTCGAAACTGGTAGCATGTTTTGAATAACCGACGTCTGCACTACAATACAGATATTGGTTTCAGTTTTCATTAAACAGGTAATTCCAGTTGTGAATGGCGCTGCGGCCTATGTACCATCCTCCTGACCCCAAAACACTACTGTCTCAACGTTTTTCTTCATACCGCCATCAGTGTAAAAATGTGCTTTCTGCTCCTGTTTCTGATAACTGGCTGACAGGCACTTGAAAGCGATGATAAAGTTGTTCGCTAACGACGAATTAATTATTACTGATAGTGCAATCGCTCTCCGTAAAGTAATTCGTGATTAAAGTGTAGCTGCGAAGAATTGCGGCTGATAAATTCGACGCACGCAGTCTATTACTATTCTCGTCATCAATCGATACTTTAACGCGGAGACCTGAACATCTGGTGGCGTATTACCAATTCGTACCCCAACTCTGTCTTGTACCTCTTGACTCTTAATTGTGATGCTAGACTGGAAGCTGGCATTACTCCAGCTGGACCTGTTTCATTAAGAGTAAGATTCTGGTCTCGTATGCGGAAGGAGCGGTGTGCCATTGCCCATTATGTGTCCACTTTAAGTTTTTCTAGTGGTTTCCATAAACCATTCAAGATTCGTGATAAACTGCGTCCACATCTATACTCTGCGAGCCACCTTACGGTGTGTGGGGGCGGGTACTTCGTTTACCAGTGTCACTCGCCCCCTCCTCCCCTCCCGTTATCCTGTTCCGGTCGCGGATGGTTCGCGAGAAAAACAATAGCTCTTAAGCCTCCATGTGAACTGTTATCTCCCTAATCCTACCGTTATGGTCTTTTTAGTGATATGAACGTAGGAAAAGCGGTATACTGGTTGACTCTGCTAGGAACGTATTCTACAGAATTTTAACACTAAATCACACCCTGATGTGATCGGCCGGCCGATATTAATCTGCTTCTTTCTCGCAGTTGAATTAGTACATTCTGTAAAGATTTTAATGCCGAAGGGTTGTTCCTTCCTCCTTTCCTTTCTTCATTTTCTTTCGTGTTTTAACAGCTCTCCGTAAGTTTGTGTTTACGAAGGGTCTGTAACATTTAAGAGCAATGTTTTGTTTCAGTGGATTGCCGAAGTCCCTTGTAATTGTACAAAGCTATATGTGTACTGCAGATGTTCTTCAGTTGGATGAAATCACTTCAATAATAATTACTTGATCGTTAGCATACAGTTTTTCTATCAGATAATTAACAGTGTATCAAGCTTTTTTTTTCTATCTTACATTGTGACGGACGCGAATCTTTCAGATACCTGGCGCTGAGTGTAATGCTCGCCGCGTCCAGAGTGACTCTGACCTGCATCTGACCGCTGGGCTGGGTGGTGCTAAGTGGCGAGCACCCCAGGGACCTCAGCCAGCATAGAAATGAAATAATCGAATGACTCTATTGACCCTCGTCTATAATCGTTCGGCCGCTTTTGAAGTCTTTCTGTTTGGCACCACTTCGGCGACATGCGGTTCGATGAGGATGGGATGAAATGGCGAGGTCAGCACAAACACCCAGTCGCCGGGCGAAGAAAATCTCCGACCTGGCTATCAAGGGACAGCGACGCTAATCACTAGACCACCAGCTGTGGACAGCCAGTATAGACTTGGTTCAAGTTTTCGCATACCCGATGTTTTCAAGCAGGGGACTCATTAGCTCCGCCAGTTCTGTATTAATGTCTCCATACACCTTTTGGAAGCGTAAATAGATTTCAGTTGTTGGAATATGTTCACCAGCGAATAATTCAGTGGAACGTTTGTTTTATACTCACCTCGGTGTCACACGCCGTTTTTGGATAACTCCCCCGCTGGTTTTATCTTTTATAGAACGATACAAACAAGACAGTAGCGGAAAGACTTAAAGATTACTGTTGTTCCGACATGAACTGGTTCGGACACTCAAAGAAGGAAAAAAATGAAGGTGCATTGGATTCGGTGTTTGCTACCTTGTGTTATCGAGCACTAGCTCGGAAAACACACAAAATCTTCGCCGTATAAGAAGAGGTGGTGCGGGTTGTTTGCGATAGGAGGCTCTTCAGAGGCTTGAGAGGGGGTGGGAGGATATGGCGCCTGGCAGAGGCGACACAGGAAGCGGCGGCGACGGCGGCGGCTGCGTGGGCGGCAGCGGTGACGGCGCAGGAAGCGGCGGTCAGCCACCGGCCGGACACGTGCGCCGGACTCCCCTCCCCGCCACAGCACACCGCAGCCACACTTAGCTGGCTGGCTACACAATAGACGCGACTCCACCTTTCACGAACCGTCTCGTGTTCTTGTGTGTAAGGCGCGCAATAATACCGACTGGTTTCCAGCCATGTATCTGGTGAACTTTGGCACAAAAACTATGTAACGAAGCTGAAGAGTCGCCAGACGCATTTTCTCTCGTGTTCCGGCAGTTATTTTCAATTTCGTTCTTGCAACATGCATCTCGACAGCGTAAACAAATACTGCTTTTCAAATCCTTAAAGCGACGGCCACTACCAATGAAAAACGTCAATTTCTTTTCCGTCAAACAAAATAGTTTAAAAAACGGCATTTTACGCGCTCATTCGATTGAACGGTGTCAAATTAGTCTAGAGCGATATTCTGTTTAGATATATGTATTAACAGGGGCCCGCATCTCGTGGTCGTGCGGTAGCGTTCTCGCTTCCCACGCTCGGGTTCCCGGGTTCGATTCCCGGCGGGGTCAGGGATTTTCTCTGCCTCGTGATGGCTGGGTGTTGTGTGATGTCCTTAGGTTAGTTAGGTTTAAGTAGTTCTAAGTTCTAGGGGACTGATGACCATAGATGTTAAGTCCCATAGTGCTCAGAGCCATTTGAACCATTTATTAACAGGGACAGTGAAACATAGTAAAATCTTAGTTCGCCACGTTTTCGTTGCCCGATTTCCCCGTCTCGTGTGCCACCCTGGCCAGCGCACTGGCTGCTTCGGTCGTGCAGCAGCGCTACTCAGTCGCTGCAGCATTTTGGTTACTTTTCTTGTTTTTCTGTCACTGTAAAAACGTGTCGATGAACCAGGTATCGCACTAGACTAATTTTGGACCGCGCTATCAGATGGGCACGTAAAATTCCACTTTAAAAACTAGATCTCGCATGAAATATGCGATGACCAGTATTTGTTGGGGCCGATTCGATCTACACAAAGCAAAAATTCCATGGCAAATATCTGCCGAAACACCAGAAAAAATTAGCCTGACGACTGTTAGGAGAGAGAGAACAGATAACTTGCTAGGTTCTACAGTGGCTGCAGCACAAATAAAAAATTAATTAGTCGAGGCAATGAATATCAAAAAATGGCTCTAAGCACTATGGGACTTAAAGATCTGAGGTCATCAGTCCCCTAGACTTAGAACTACTTAAACCCAACTAACCTAAGGACATCACACACATCCATGCCCGAGGCAGGATTCGAACCTGCGACCGTAGCAATCGCGCGGTTGCGGACTGAAGCGCCTAGAACCGCTCGACCACAGCGGCCGGCAATGAATATCAATTGCCACTATGCATATAGATTTTTTTTATTTTATTCAGTCAGCCACGCAGAACAAAGTACATAAACATATTGTGCAAAACTATGGTACAGCGAGGGTTATTTCAGCGTAGAGAAACACACGAGAGAATTTCCCATTGCAAGAGCAGTAAAGAAGGTTCACCATATGTCCCCACAAGTATTTATACCAGTCCTTGATGTGGCTATGTCCCAACTTATTTGCAAAAGAAAAGGGAATTAGAATGTATGGAAAGAGACTCACTGACTTGGGGCAGCCGCAGTGGTACAAGTCCATTTTGGAAAATGAAGAAAGCCCCAGAACAGTTGCTTAATCTACTGCCTTTTATTGGATACAAGATCGGTTTAGGAACAGTATCAGTTCCATCTGAGAAGGGACAACAAGCGTTTTCCCTTTGTCATTACAGATGACTGTGGCATCATTATTATAGGTTTTTTATTAAGTGACTTAAGTGTTTACCGTTCTCCCCCTCAGTTAGTTCTAAACATTGTGGACGGAGATTAAAGAAATTAAAGACCTGGCAATTCCAGATCAGCTCTGGCAATGCATTTGACTGATAACCAGCATCAGCTGCAGCATGTTAGCCATAACTTAACACTGCTAAAAAAGGTCGGATACAGAACATTCTGGAAGAAACTGAAATCTTGAGTTCATTCCCATCCTCTCGATCTAATCAATGAACGAACAGACTTGTGTCGCAAAAATATTTTAGTTAACTATGATAGTATCCAGGTAAATTAAGGTGTCCGTATAACGTAATATTTGCCCTTGTTTAATTAAACGTACAACTCCTCTCTCAACGTTGTGATGGTTTCTCGCCCTTTCTGCTGTAACTCCCCGCTTTTCCACGTTAAACAATTGACCAGTCTCATGTTTGTTTCGTAGCGCTCCTGCGCTTGGGTTGCCGGCTTCAGTACTCATGATTAGTATTTACTTTCTTTCTTTTCTTTCGCTTACGCTATAGTCCCGCAGCGATCGCAGGGTCGGAGCGGTTACAACGGATTTGGCAATGTTAGTTTTTAGGGATGGCCGGATGCCCTTTCTGCCGGCGTCATGGTTAGTATTTACTATTACATAGTTTTCCTGTTTGTGTTCCCGAGCGCACAGCATGGGGAAGTGCTGTTATGGAATTTTTGTAAATAGTTCCATGCAATATGTGATTCTCCCCTCCCCCCCCCCCTCCATTTTTATTGCATTTTACGTGTTTTATTATTTTGGTAACTTTTGGTGTCCGATCGTGGTGTCTGTTTTATCGGATTGTTTTAGGTCTCTTTCACTCTTAACGCACTGGACTCGCATTCGGGAGGACGACGGTTCAATCCCGCGTCCGGCCATCCTGATTTAGGTTTTCCGTGATTTACCTAAATCGCTCCAGGCAAATGCCGGGATGGTTCCTTTGAAAGGGCACGGCCGACTTCGTTCCCCGTCCTTCCCTAATCTGATGAGACCGATGACATCACTGTTTGGTCTCTTCCCCCAAACAACCCCCCCCCCCCCCCCTACCCGCCTCCCCCTCACTCTTCACACGGAACTATTGGTTCCATGACATCATTGGTGTGAGGATGACCTCAGATGATTAAGGGCTTTTGGCTGTAAGTAACGTCGTACTCTCGCTGTTTTAATTTGTTTTAATTTTGAAACTTTAGCCGCGTAGTCCTCGCCTGATGTTTCGGACTTGAAGATCCCCTCCCTTTCGCGTGTAACGGAGCATTGTTACTGTTGCAGTTTACACCAGACGATCGAACCGTAACTTTTCCGAAACCGTGCGTGTACCCAATACAAGGCTGTGGCTTAAGAAACTCTTTTGTGGTTTTCTTCATTTTTCAAAACGAACTTTGCCTTCGATTCAAACGAGATTTGCCTTCGATATAGCACTCCTAACCCAACGTGTGATAGAATAACAATCCTGTATAAAGGATTTGTCAGCTGGTTGCGAAAAAGTGCGCTTTGAGATAAATCTGACCAAAAGAAATGTCATACACAACAAGTGAGTAACTGCAAGATAAACAACATTGAACAACAAAATGTTAACGAATATATTTATCCGGGGAAGTTAGCTAGTATGCAAGAAGACTTAAAACTCGGGTAGGTAGGAGGCATCACGAAAGAAACGCAACCGTTTTTAAATCTAACATTTCGAAAAACGTAAGATTGTTTCGAACAGTTCGTTCTTCCCGTACTAGCAAACGGCGATAAAACATGGATTTTACACGAGTTTTTCAAAAGAAAGTCCGCTGCTCGTGGTCTCGCGGTAGCGTTCTCGCTTCCCGAGCAGGGGGTCCCGGGTTCGATTCCCGGCGAGGTCAGGGATTTTTCCCTGCCTCGAGATGACTAGATGTTGTTATGTCGTCTTCATCATCATCATCATAATTCATCCCCATTGCGGTCGGAGGAAGGCAATGGCAAACCACCTCCACTAGAACCTTGCCTAGTACGGCGGTGTGGGTCTCCCGCATCGTTCCCCTACACTCTGTCACGGAGTAAGGGACTTCATCATCATTTCAAAAGAAAACTTCCGACAGCTGAGGGAATTATGGAGAGGTCACTCGTTAGGGCTCACGAAGGAAGATAGGAAAAGAAGTGAAGACGTAAGACCAATAACAGGAGTTCTGGACGTCGAAAGGGTAAAGGCTCTGAAATGCAAATGGGCAAGACGTATCCCACGAAGAAACGACGGAAGATGGACAACGGCAGTACTAAAGCCCCAGAAAAAGACAGAAACCACAAGGTAAACAAACAGGCCGCTAGAATAAAGAATTGAAGAAAGTTGCTGGATTCAACTGGCAGGAGACAGAGAGACATTGAAGCAACGATTGACATTGTATATTTTAGCTTAAGATTAAAGGGGCTACACCTTGTTCTGGTTGATTAGCTGAAGTGTGTGAACTGTGCGTAAACACCCGGTGCCTCATACCTCCGGAAACGTACCAACGACTCGTCGGATCCATGTCACGCTGAGCTGCTGCTGTACTGCGTTCCAAAGATGTGCGTGTGTGTGTGCGTGTGCGTGTGTGTGTGTGGTGTCGGTGGGTGCATAGATGAGTGCTTATGAACAGTGTGCCAGCACCAGCATTGTACTCTTGCAGATCTCCGGCTATCCTGTTTTATAGAGCGAGCAAGACTCCGACCTCCACATTCTGTGATCAGGCACGGACGTTCAGCACCTTGTCGCTCACAAACGCTCACGACAGTAATACGCGAACAGCTGACCAGCTTCGGCGTTGCTATGCGCCGCCCCATGACTATCCTCTCTTTTTTTACGTTTATGTAAGTGGGTTTTTCCCTTTGCGGCCCGTATCGTTGCCAGAATGATTGTTTATCCGTCTTTACCCCGCTTTTACACTTTCCTTACCGCGCCTGCAACGCCCCCAGGCGGGCCGATCTCGTGGTGGGCTGTGGTTGTGAAGTTTTTCCTCATCGGGGTATTCCCACTCACCATACACCAACGCAATTTATTGCCCATAAATAGACTGCGTTATAATGTGGTTGCACTATTGCCGAACAGTCATTGGAAGCAGTCGCATCAATTAAATATCTGGGAGTATGCGGCCGGAGTGATTTAACTAAGTTGAGGAATCCTTGATGCCTCATGATGTGCCCTATGAACCAATGCCTTCCTTTAGTCAATTTGTTCAGAATTTCTTTTCTCCCCAAATCGATCCAATACCCCTTCATTGGATATCCGATCCAGACGTCTAATCTTCAGCTTTTCCTTTGGCGACGGGTAACCATGTCTCCAATACAGGGTACAATTTCTTCAGTGCTGCCATGTCGTAACATCATGCCTGCTTTAATGATACTTTAACCGAAGCCGGTGACCAGAAATTAAGTAAACTACGCGGTTTGTTTTAAGAATACAATACTATATTAAGCCGAAAAGTATTGAGTAAAAAAAAATATTAATTCGCATACCCCTTCCTTGTACACGCTACATACTTGTGTTATTCCATCCTGTTATGCCCCTTAAGTCACGGGCTTCATTACTATGTTGGTAGTAAACGCGCTTTCTCCGTACTAGAATTAACTACAATGTCCCAGTACCGACATATTAACCTAAGAAGTTTCTGCACTTCATACCCTTGCGCCTTGTTACCAGCAGGTATTTACGCGACGCGACTGCCGTAACTGCAGTTGGTGCTCGTCAGGTGTGCTCTATCCGTAAGTAAGGCTGCCAGTTGGTCGAGGACCAGCTTGGAGAACGTCGGCAGCGGCAGAGGGCGGGCCGTGTCTCGCAGCATCGATCCCTGTGGGAGCGGCAGCGGCAGCGGCGCGCCCGCTGGTTGTCTGCCAACTCCCACCCTCACCGAAACTCCAGCTGTCTGCCTTCTGAGTTCGCAGCTGATCTTCCTGTCTGCGCGTCCACATTCCGAAAGTTACTCGGCAACGCCGACCGCCATCGGCATCCGTCGTCTTATTTTTATTTTGTTCTCAAGGAAAAACAGTGTCAGCTTACGTTTTAACATTAAATTAGTCATATTCGAAAGGATCCCAAGGCCAGTGATATCTGGCATGTGGAAAGAAGTCAAAGACGTACATTGTATTCAAATGAAGTACTGTACAGTGAAATGACTTAACGTAAGGTTAATGTATTACACTACATTTTGGAAAAAAAAAAAGAAAAAAAAAAAAGAAAGAAAGAAATACACGTACAAGCGCGCTCACACACACACACACACACACACACACACACACAGTCCGGACTTGGCTCTGTCTGATTTTTACCTCTTTGATCGTCTGAAGGCCCACCTGCGCGGTAAAACATTTGATAGTGACAAAGACCTTATTTCCTGTGTCAAGTGATGGTGTAAAAGTCAATCCCCAGAATTTTACCAAAATGCATTTACATCATGGAAAGAACGTTGGGCCAGATGCGTCTCAGCTGACAGAGGCTACGTTGAGTAGGCTCAATGTACAGCTAAATGTTCCAAGTATGTTCACAAAAAAAATTCATTTTCCTCCTGCAAAGCCGGCCGAGGTGGCCAAGCTGTTCTAGGCACGTCATACTGGAGCCGCGCGACCGCTACGGTCGCAGGTTCGAATCCTGCCTCGGGCGTGGATGTGTGTGATGTCCTTAGGTTAGTTAGGTTTAAATAGTTCTAATTTCTAGGGGACTGATGACCTCAGCAGTTAAGTCCCATACTGCGCAGAGCCATTTTTGAACCTCCTGCAAAAAATAACAAAATTAGAGACGACTGTGCAAAACGTTTTGAACGCCCTTTGTAGTTTCGTCGCGCGTTCTGTGTATTCCAAAACATCCTCCCTTGCGCCCTCAATAACACGTGACAATATGTAAAATTGTGTGCAAGACATTAACAACAATGATGCTGAAATTGCAAGTAATGTGTAGCGCATGTAATGGAGGTAAAAACAACACCGCTTGTTTTGCTCTCAGTTCCTATAGCAGGCGTGGACTGGTTGTGAGTTCATCGATCATGACCTTGGGGAATTTCAGACTAATGAAATAACGGATCCATGACTGGCGAAGATGGAGGTACCATGAATGTACTTTGTGAAACAAATTATTGTACTCAACTTCTAAAAGACCACGCTATAACAGCTTATCTCTACTTGGTCATGTTGAGGCAGTGGTTACAGGTCAAATGCAAGAGGATTTGATAAATTCTAATTTGAACAGGTCGGTGTTTTTGTGCGTACAACAATGCCGATCTGCGTAAGCTATGAACTTGACAAATGGTTCAAATGGCTCTGAGCACTATGGGACTCAACTGCTGAGGTCATTAGTCCCCTAGAACTTAGAACTAGTTAAACCTAACTAACCTAAGGACATCACAGACATCCATGCCCGAGGCAGGATTCGAACCTGCGACCGTAGCGGTCTTGCGGTTCCAGACTGCAGCGCCTTTAACCGCACGGCCACTTCGGCCGGCTATGAACTTGACACATTGCAGACGGGTGTAGAAATTTCATACATTGGTTTCCACTATGTTCATATCTGACCTCATGTATCTTTTGTTCAGATCTTACCTTATGTATCATTGCCAAATATCCTTAAATATTTGGTATCTCATGCTAATTAGTACTCGAGATAGTGGGAGGGAGAGGGGGCGGCACATTTGGAGCGCGAGCAGCACAGTATGTTAAGAAAGGTAGAACGTGAACTTGCTTATTACGTGGACTTTTTTTGAGTTATGTAGTTTCCACCTCCAAATGTGTGCTAGAATGCAAGAGGGAGGTAACCCACAAATTGTTAAAATAAATTATTGACTAGTTGTACACTCATAAATTTATTATCCCACAATATGTGAATAATTATTGCTCACCCTTACTCTTCCACTCAAGAGAAGAAAGATCTTGAAATAGGTCTGAATCGCAATAAAACTCAAAATATCTCAGTTACTTGTCTATGTGGATTAACTCCCTCTCGCATTGTATACTCAGATGTTTTAAGCAAATGGAAAAGATATCTCGGGATTTCCTTTCAGAACGACATGTACATGAAGTTAATATAGTCTGCAGTTCTTACAGTACAAAATATTTCAGTATAACGGAAAACCAGCCAGAGTTGCAAATTTCATTTTTTTATTTACTTGATGGTTAGTTTCGGGCCGGTGCCGATTTTCAAATAATCCTACAGGACCGAAAACCAAATTTACAATCTTGTGCAATACGGGTATTACCAAATTTCTTAAGCTCACACCAAGAATACACAACGTATTGTATCAAGATTTGCGTACCAGATAGTCAAAATGGTATTTCAAGAAATATAAGAACTATGTCAAAAATATATACGTATTATAAAATGTATTTTTGAAAATGCAGTTAAGACTAACTCGTGCATAAATCTTGAAATGATATGTTCTGTACTTTTGGCGTGTGCTTAAAAATTTGGTAATACCTGTATTGTACATGATTGTAAATTTGGTTCTCTGTCCTTTTAGGATGATTTAAAAATGGGTCCCGGCCCGAAATTAATCATCAAGTAAATAAAAAAATTGAAATTTGTAACTTTGGATGGTTTTCCCTTGTACTGATTAACAGAAGTTGCTGAGCTGCAATTATTCCTGCATGCTGGAAGTTCGTAAAGTATTTCATTTGTTCCAGGATTGTAGCAGTAGTTTGCGTATACGCTTTGCTGAAAAGAACTGAATTTTTGACGCTCAATTTTTTGCTTGACTGGAAAGCGTATGCCGGTAAAACTCTGTCACAAGGAATGAACAAACTTTTCACAAACTGAGCAGCTCTTGCTTTTTGTTGACCTAGATTCCGAATGTGAACTGATTCAATCAGGTGAACAGCGAATGGCGAACATGATTTGCACGAGTGTGTTTGTTGTTACATACGTAGGTACACTGCACTGCATAGGAACCGTTTTAGTGAGCGACAGTTGACGGTTACCTTTATCGTAAAAAAAATAAAATAAAGAAGGCAATACTTTCGTATTACTAGTATATAGAGGCAATAGTTGATGTGATCGACTGCAACGATTTATATTCAATTTTGTAATCAGTCGGTGTCGCCAAAAGTCCCAGTCCTTTGTGTTTGGGAATATCTGCCAGTAAATGCACGGTTTTTGTCCTTTACGTGACGGAAGTGGTGGGAGTGGCTGAGCGGAAGTTGGGGAAGCTTGGGTTGGTGGTGGATGCCGAAATTAGTATTTATTTGCATATCTTGCTACCTTCGTCGGTGCATTGTACCTCCTGATATGCTTTGGCCGTTCCTAATTGTGCCACACTTTGCGGAACGCTGTGACGTTTAATGAGGGCACGCCGACTCAACGAAGGATGGCATATAAGCAAGACAAAGGGAACTTTTGTTTTGTTTTCAGCTTTATATTATAGGGAACGTGCTCTATAACTTGTAATCTCAAGCCCTCTGGGAAACTAGCCGTTGCACTCTTTCCCGTTGTATTTTTGGCGAAATTAACGCTTAAAATTATGCTGATTTACGTGATTTCCTGGCACTGTGCTGTGAAGTAGACGCTACTCTAACACGAGAAGGAAATGATCAAAGTAAGTATACAGTGGTTCTCACTATTATGAAAAGGTATTGATGTCTGATGCCGTCAGATCAAAAATACGTGTATGAAAAGAGAAAAATAATTTATTGCGTTAATTGGTCTTCAAGGTCTACAGCAGAAAACAAAAGAAAAAATTACACTGCAGGAGGAAAATAAAGACAGCTACACACTATAAATAAATTAAAACGGAACAAAAATACGTAAAGCACAATAAAAGGCGTCAGTCAATCACAACTGAGGAGCTATCTATTGCAAATGGTTGTCCGTCGTTGCCGATCTCTACCTTCATCTTCTGCTGCTGTCAGCTCCACTTGTCTCAGGATTGTTAATACTCGATCCTTCCACCGCGTGCTTAGACGTCCCCATTTGCGTTTTCCAGCAGTTTGGGAATGGAGGACTCTGTATGGGAGGGATCCATCACCTCGAAGGATGTGACCAACCCACTGTAGCCTCTTCTGCCCCAATATTCGGCCAATGTGCGGCTTTCCAAACCGCTGGTACAGGTTTTCTTTCGTTCTTCGTTCCCTTTTACATCCAACAGTATTGTAGACGGGTCCACAGGGTCCCGAAGGCAGAGATTGCTTCTTCAGTTATTGCTGATGTCGCCCAAGTTCACAACCATGTAAGTATCAGACGTACTAGGATAATGTACAACTGAATCTTATTGTCCTTTGATATCAGACGTGACTTGAAACAACTGTTATACTAAAGAATTTGCGATTAGCGTGTGTTATTCATTGATACATCTCTTTCGTTATTTGACTTTTTTTTAGTCAGTATGGATGTCTGTTACTTGAATTCTTGAACTCGTTCGAAGGTATCGATTTCAACAACAGTGCATGGAAGGAGAGGTTGACGACGCGATGCAACGAGATATCTTATCATCATTCACCATCAGCCCAGTTTTATTTGCATTGTGGCAAAGTATCAGCGCATACTTGCTCAAGGGTGTCGCCAAAAATCACAATATCGTCAGCAGATGCCACGATTGTGTCTGCTCCTACCATCTCCATTTCTCTAATTCGACCAGTGTCACGGCTTACTTTTCCCAAGGCCAAGATGAATAGTATTGGCGCCAGTGGATCTCCTTGTCTCAATCCATTTCGAATACTGATTGGTGGAGACAGTTGGTTGCCAAAGTTAGTCGGATGTATTCGATAGGAGTCAAAATCCTCTAATGTTTTCCATTACATGCAGCGGTCAGTGTTGTCATAAGCTTGTCGAAAATCAATGAAGATGAGGCGTAATTCCATATCGAACTCGTAGAATTTTGCTATCAGCTGTCTCAATTTAAATATGTGTACAAGAGTCAACCACCCAAAGACGATGCCACAGTGATAGATATAGTGGTCCAAATGGCTCTGAGCACTATGGGACTTAACTTCTGAGGTCATCAGTCCCCTGGAACTTAAAACTACTTAAACCTAACTAACCTAAGGACATCACACACATCCATGCCCGAGGCAGGATTCGAACCTGCGACCGTAGCGGTGGCGCGGTTCCAGACTGTAGCGCCCAGAACCGCTCGGTCACTCCGGCCGGCCTAGATATAGTGATAGCCACATTATTGTATAATATAGATGAAAAGACAATGAAGAGTGAAGAGTGAAGCTGAGTACTAGACACACCCAAACTCGTGCGCTTACTGGACAAACTCCGGCGAGTTCGTCACTAATTTGTGTCATCTTATGGCCGTTATTTGGAAAATGTTGTTCGGCTCGAAGCCTTCTTTTCTGAATGTGACCTCAGTATCAGGCAGTCTTTCTCCACTCTGTGTTTATGTTAACAGTAGATATACTCTCGGATGCACTGTATTGTTAGGAAAAGTTTATTGTGCCTCCCGCTACAGAGTCTTGATTATCTGAGGTTGTCCGTGGATAGTGTCCCGTTTTTTTAAATTAACCTTCAAGTTCAGAACGAGATTTTTCCTACTTTTTACAAAACTTCACGCATTTCAAGTCTTGTAAATGTCTACCCCATTGCAATATGAATAAATTTAAATAACTTGTTTATTATTACAATAAGCGTCATGATGGCTCGTTGGATAACACAGGGAGTGCCAGAACCTACGAGTTTTGTACAAGGGGCATCTGTAAAGTTCAGTGAATGACACCCTAATAATAAAAAAAAAACATATAAGTAAAATACCTCTATTTCCTTCAAGGCAAACTCCACTTCCCACTATACATTTTTGACAACTTTTTATGAAGCTTTCGGACTCTAGTCAGCCTAGATTTCTTTTAGGAGCAATATCATCATCAGTCTGTGGGTATGCGGTATGTATGCAAACCACAGTTCCGTTCAGGATTCGGTTGACTTTGCGATAGTATTAATAGTCAGCAAGCACGAAATCTAGGTAGTGCGGTGGTTGTTAGAGAATAGAGCAGAGTTTAGCCAAACTGGTAGCGCACACGGATCATAGCGTGCTGGCAGAAGTAGCGTAGCAGACACCATTTCCCAGTGACGTACAACTCTGGCAGAAGAAGTAGTATGTGTAGGTAAGAGACGCGTAGTAGCGACGTTATCGATGCACGCTCCTAGAATTGAGCGTTCACAGCACAGGCACAAGGTCCCGGTTGATCTTTCCGTTCCTGCTTGAAATTACAATTGGTGTGTATCTACATACATACGTATTCCGCAACCAAACAGTACATGATACCAATAGTATCAGTTTTGTGTCATTCTTTCATTTATTGAGCTAAGGAAAAAATATTTGTCTGTATGCATCTGTACTACCCCCCCCCCCCCCCCCCCGTCCCCCACCCTCCTTTACCGAGCGCGGTGGCGCAGTGGTTAGCACACTGGACTCGCATTCGGGAGGACGACGGTTCAATCCCGTCTCCGGCCATCCTGATTTAGGTTTTCCGTGATTTCCCTAAATCGTTTCAGGCAAATGCTGGGATGGTTCCTTTGAAAGGGCACGGCCGATTTCCTTCCCCATCCTTCCCTAACCCGAGCTTGCGCTCCGTCTCTAATGACCTCGTTGTCGACGGGACGTTAAACACCACTAACCTAACCTAACCCACCCTCCTTTATCTCTGTTATTTTATACTCCCTCGAGCCACATGCGAAATGTACGATGGTGTCAGGAAATTCTCTTCCTCGACTTCATGTGTGTTTAGAAAGTACAAAGTTGTCTTTCTTCTCCGGGCATCTTTTCTGCCATTTTGTATGGGCCATGCCAACCTGTTACGATCAAACAAGCACGCCTCCGAACTTATTCGATTCTTCTTGTCGTGCCTACTTTATAAGGGCACTAAAAGCTGAATGAACAGCGTCCTTAATGCGATTCCCTTTACAGATGCACTGCAGTTACCCAGAACCCTTCCAGTAATCTTGTCTTCTGTTCGCCTTCCCTATTACTGGTTTTACGTGTTCATCCCATTTATTACAGGTGCTTAGTATTATCAATAAGTATTTAAATGAAATGACGTGCTCAGAGGTTCGCTACTAATCTAGTGACCGGATGCTATCGAGGTTTTTCTCTTTGCTATCGGCATTTATTTCATTTATCCGTGTTTAAATGAGTGTTTCCGTACTTTACACCAATCGGAACATTTTCCAAGTATTTTGGTATTTGCATATGATAATACAACAACGATACTTTTGCTCCATAAAATAGCATCAACAGCGAAAAATCTGATAGTGCTGCTGATCCTATCAGATAAATCGTTTACATATGAGAAGGAAGTAGAGGTCCTGTTACGCTTCCGTGGGGTACACTCGACGTCACATTCGTTTGTACTGAGCATTCCCACTCCTAGGTGCTACTAGTTACAGTGTCCTCTAGCCAGTTACTGTAACTGAGGCGATACTTGGTACGGTCACATCCCGGTCAGCAGTCTACCGTGTGGTACGGTGTCAAACGTCTTTCGAAAATTTAGGAAGACGGAATCCACCCGTTCCTGTGTGTCTACTGTTCGCATGAATGAGGCACGATGTGTTTCATAAGAGTGGTTGTTCTTGAATCCTTGCTTATCTTTTGCGAAATATTTCTTTTCCTCTGAGAACGTCTCAGTGTTTGAGTTTAGAGTGTGCTTACGTCGTCTTATTGAATTTTTAAGGTGGTTGTGATGCGAGGAAACTAGTGGACACCATTCATCTGAAACCACATGTGCCAATGAAATCACGAGAAATTTCCGCACTGTTGCCTTCTACACATCAGCTGATTTTAAAATAGTGGTGAGGAACAGGAGCGGATCTTGCTCTTGCCATAATCTTAGTGAATAATGGTGCTAACACAACCCTTACTGACACCCAATTCTTATGATTCACTGGTTTTCTGCCATTATCTGCCACATTGCGTCAGTGTTGTATGGCGTTATCGTTGTTAGCAGTCCACCCGAACGTGCGTCATTGTACACTTCGGCGGTGGCGCACTATTTGAAAGTAGCCAGTGTGTCTTGATGGTAGAAAAAATTTTCAGCGCAACTATCTGACCGACATGGGGAAATGAATTGGCAGCCTACGCTTTCTCATTCCCATTACGACAAAGTCGTGGGTTAAATTCCAAAACTCTCCACTGTGTCTCTTGAAGTGAAGCGATGTGACACTGTTGACAGCGATTCGTCCGCCTAGTTAATCTAACCTATCCACTCCCCCCCCCCTCCCCCCTCCCCACCAACTCTACCCCACACGTCCCAAAAAAAATTTGTTACTCGAGAAAAGTAGGCTATGGTACGGCTCCCCGCTTCACCCTCTCCCACCGGTTATCTTCTTCATCATCATCATCAGCAGCAGCAGCAGCAGCAGCAGCAGCGCTTTACTTTTTATACATAAAGTGATTGAACAAGTTCTAAAAACGTTGTATACTTACACCTTCAGTTCCACATTCTTGCACCAATACCGCACTCGTCTTCGTCGGAGCCTCTAGTAGTTGATATCCAAATTTTATAAACATACGTTGCTCTCTGCCTTAGCTTGTAACTTGTATCCAAATTTTATATTCATACGTTGCTCCAAAGCACAGTGGCAACAATCTTCACAGTGCCGTCTGTTCGCAGCACTTTTGCTTCTGCTTAGTATATTCTATGTTAGCTCACACTTTTAGCCATTTCTCAAGGCACCTGCACATGTACACGTTGTTCAATATTTTTTCGTACTTCTTTTTGATGGCGCGATGACATAACAATCCATAGATGAACTTTGTAGATTCATTTTCGTGTTGGAGCTTGTAAAACTGTTTTCACTTCAGTTAAAACTTTCGTGTTGAGAAACCATAGTGAATAGGATTTTTTGTCGCCAGCTTGCCTGTATCTAACCTTTCCCAGTGATCATATCAGTGAAAAACGACCTACAGTGTAACGTGGCCGGCCGTTGTGGCCGAACGGTTCTTCAATCCGGAACCGCGCCGCTGCTCCGGTCGCAGATTCGAACCCTGCCTCGGGCATGGATGTGTGGGCTGCCCTAGATTGGTTAGGTTTAAGTAGTTCTAAGTCTAGGGGACTGATGACCTCAGATGTTAAGTCCCATAGTGCTAAGAACCACTTGAACCATTTTTAAGTGTAACGTGAAATCCGAACGGGTAAATGCTAGAGTGAAAGAGGCCCGAAAAATTTTCGTGGTTCGACCGGGGTTCGAGCCCACGACCTGTCTGAGACAAGTCACGCGTTTTACCACGAGATCACCAGACCCGACACTGACTGTGAATACGATTCCTATCTCACTACAGGACCTACCGTAAAGATTCGGATCGCATACTGTCAACTGGAGCTCAGTATCATATAGTCAGATCACTATAACCTGACCCCGCTTCTCATAATGACATGTGTTCTTGGAGACATGCATGTAGACATCAGATAAATAAAGTTTCTCCAGTCTTAGCCGGCCGTGGTGGCAGAGCGGCTCTAGGCGCTTCAGTCGGGAATCGCGCGACTGCTACGGTCGCAGGTTCGAATCCTGTCTCGGGCATGGATGTGTGTGCTGTCCTTAGGTTAGTTAGGTTTAAGTAGTTGTAAGTTCTAGGGGACTGATAACCTCAGATGTTAAGTCCCATAGTGCTCAGAGCCTTTTGAACCATTTTTATCTCCAGCGAGTCGGATACATGCCACTAGGGAAGTTGCAAGCGCACGGTAGCAGGGCAGGGCTCGTCGACTTCCTGCCAGTTCCGTAACACGGCGCACTGCAATGAATGCGGTGCAGAACAATGCCTGTTGTCTAATAGGAAACTGTGCTCGGAGCGATACCTCTACGAACAATGGTATCGCAGAACGCTTAATTTTCAGTCCAATGATAGCATGCCGGAAAATATACGTCAGATCATAGCTTCCTGTTTGATTATCGACGTTTGTTACCTCCTCGACTTACAGTAATACCTTGACTGTCTTAGTTTTTTGTAATTTTTCTCGTGTACGCTGTAACAAAGTTGTATTTCTTTCCTTCAGTACCGTGAGGTATTTCCATAACGAGTGCATTGTCTTACAGGTTTATTATTCATCTCGTCGGTGTATTCGGTACTTGAAGAGTAAACTCATTTATCTGTTTTTTCTTTGTATTTTTTTGTTTTTTGTTCTTCCAGGAAATATTTTTTGTGCGATATGACACAGTGGGAAAACAAGAAGTATATGTATAGTCATATTAGGGAGACAAGGACCGCGACTCAAATCCCCGACAGCCCGTTGAAATGTACGTTTTCCTTAACTATTTATGTTCACGTATGGCAAATAACGAGATGGTTCCTTTGAAAATGACACATCCGTTTTCGTTCTCCTCCCTTTGCCAATCGGAAGTCATGCTCCTGTATTATGATCTCGTCGATAACCGGATGTTAAACCTTAATCTTACTGGTTTCTAAGTAATTACTTTTAACTGTTTACCCTAGTCTCAGTTTTTGATGAGTTAACATAATAATAAAATGTGATTTAAATGTTGATGTAATTTGACAGGTGACGTGGCAGCTTTTGAGATTCGTAGCTGAAGATGATTAAGCTCTTTGGTATCAGTTGATAGAGATCCAGTCATGTTTCCGATTATTTTTCAACACGTCATGATGCTATGAGTGTTCTATACCCTGTCTGGAATCTTCAACAACTGACGTGAACTTCTGGTGCTGTAATAAAATCGACTTACACGTGATGAAGGACAAACGTATATCATTGTTACGTGAGTAATAAGATGCCCCTGGAAAACATGTATCAAGAAATAACTTACACTACTTACCGAACAGGAATCTGTACCTAAAAGAAGATACTGGGAATCACGACGCAACGCCTATTAAGTTTTCGTCGCCCTACATACATGATCGGAGGAGGAGATTGTTTGAGGTTAATGTCCTGTCGCTGTAGAGGTCATTACTTTCTGAGAACAGGCTCTGATTAGACAAGGATGGAGCTGGAAATAAGCTGTTTCCTTTTCAAATGGATACAGTTCGGCGTAAATGTGAAATTAAGCTACATTGCAAGCAGGGAAGAAATGAAATAATAATGGAGGATCCATAAAGTTTTGTTTCCATATGCACCTTGTATCTTAGCCAAACAGACGCCCTCAAGCTTTTTAGAATGTACAGTCGTTGCAAGCGCACTATTTTTCTAAGGTGTACAGACTAGGCATACTACTTCTTCTGAGGATCTACAGTTCATTGTGAACGTTTGCTTCTTCAGCTACTTTCCGTCAATAAAACATTCTCGGGTTTCAAGCCTCGTCAAGTGGTTTACTGCCCACTAGCTTTCGGCAGAGATCTCCTCCGCCATTATCAAGTGGATGACTGTCGTGTGGTTGTCATTGCCGTGCTTATATAGCCGCGCCGTCGCTCGTGACGTCACTGGTGCTCGGTCCCGCACCATATATGGTAATGTTTTGGCCGCGCAACCGCCAGGCCCGCTTCAACTCCCTGAACACCGGATCCCACGCAGTACTCAGCTGCAATCCACCGTCTCTATTGAAGGTGTCAGAAATTATAATCTCTATGGCCTCGCTTATCACGCTATCCCAAAAGCCATTAGTCCGTTTAATAATAGACGTCTCATCGAATGCCATTCGGTGTCCGTTTTCCAGAGCATGTTCTGCTACAGCTGACTTTTCGGGATAGCGCCGACGGTAACACCTTTCATGTTCTATGCGGCGCAGTTCAATAGTGCAGACAGTCTGGCCGACATAGAACTGCCCACATCCTCACGGTATCCTGTAAATTCCTGGTGTTCTGAGGCCTGCATCGTCTTTCACAGATTTCATTAGTAGCCGGATCTTTGCCGGAGGCGCCCGGGTTCCCGGGTTCGATTCCCGGCGGGGTCAGGGATTTTCTCTGCCTCGTGATGGCTGGGTGTTGTGTGATGTCCTTAGGTTAGTTAGGTTTAAGTAGTTCTAAGTTCTAGGGGACTGATGACCATAGATGTTAAGTCCCATAGTGCTCAGAGCCATTTGAGCCATTTTTTGCCGGAGGCCTGAACATTGTGTCTATTTTATGTCTCTTCAGGGGCCGACTAATCTTCCCTGTTGTCGAACCACAAAACGGTAAGAATGCAACCTGCTTGGTGTCTTCTTCAGAGGTCTTCTTCCTTGGAGGCTTGGATGACATTGCTTGTGAGATCTGTTTGTTGTTGTAACCGTTTTCCTTAAAAACTTTGCGTAAATGGCTCAATTCTCTCTGCAAGTTTTCAGCGTCTGAGACGGTTTCAGCTCGATGTACTAAGGTCCTCATACCTGACTGTTTCTGTGCTGGGTGATGGAAGCTGGTGGCGTGCAGATACCGATCCGTGTGGATAGGCTTGCGGTAAACGCTATGACCTAGAGACCCATTGGGTTTACGGCGGACAAGCACTTCCAAGAACGGCAGGGAACCCTCCTTCTCTACTTCCATTGTGAAGTTGATGTGGTCGAAGATGCTGTTGAATTGCTCCAGGAACTCTTGTAACTTTTCTTGTCCATGTGGCCAAATGACGAAGGTATCGTCGACGTAGCAATAAAAACAGCTCGGCTTTGCAGGGTAAACAGTGAAAATTTTATAATTTTTGGTTATATATTTCATCCTCAGGTCATACAGATGGTATTATAACAATTTTCAACTGGTTACCAAGTCATTATCAGATGATCTAAATGCGTTACGTAGTAACTCCTCACTTGAACAGGCCTGGAGAGGCGCTCATTGCATACCTCTCCGGGCCCCTTCAGATGAAGAGCTACTGTGTAATGTTTTCAAATCATCTGATGGTAACTTGTTAGTAAATCAAAATCGGTTATTATACCATTTGTGTTAACTGAGGCTGCAATATTCGAAGAGCGTTCAGTAATTAATGCAACACATTTTTTCAGGAATCAGGTTGGTTTCAATCAGAATTCAAGTATACCATACTATTTCCCATTCTTTTGGCTACTCACTCCAGTTTTTCGATATAATGTTCGTTCATTGCGACGGCCTTACACCATCTTCCTGGGAGGGCCTGCGTGCGCGCTGGTACCACTCTACTGGTCGACATCGGAGCCATCGCCTTGCTGCATCTATAACCTGCCCATCGTATACGTACTGTTTCCCGCACAGTGCATCCTTCATTGGGCCTCACAGATGGGAGTCGGAAGATGTGAGATCTGGGCCGTAGGGCGGATGATGAAGAACAGTCCAATGAAGTTTTGTGGGGTCCTCTCGGGTCCGCAGACTTGTGTGAGGCCTCACATTCTCATGGAGAAGGAGAAGTTCGTTCGCATTTTCGTGGCAGCGAACACGCTGCACTCGTTTCCTGAATTTCCTGGGGATAGCACTGCAGGAGGTACAGCTCTGTGCGGTCGGCCGGAACGCGGGAGATCGCTTAGGTTTGAGCGACCTTGTTGTTATGATGATAGCACCTCGTCCGACGACTCGACGTGCTTTCGTTCTCAGCCTCGTCTCCTTACATACTATGTCAGAACATAGGCTCTGATTTTCCGTCAAGAGAAACTCGATGACAGCTCTCTGCTCGGTACGCACCTCGGTTACAGACGCCATTTTGAAGGCTACGTATGGCGTCGCCACCTATCGAGGATTCGTTAAGCTAAAGGGGCTTAACCGAGAATATCCTATGAATATTTTCCACCGAAAGTGGCCGAGAAAAAAATTTGTTGATTCACTTATTGAATGCTCCTCGTATAATTTGAAAAAAAAGAAGTTATTGTTATATCTGCAGAACGTTAGATCACTTGTGTGAACTCGTGGAGGTGCAAGGCTTACAACTGCACTGTTTAGCTTATTTGTGCAGGGAAGGCAGAAGGCAACAGCAGGGAGACGTCACACAGGATGAAGCCGCGCACCACAGCGCGCAGCCAAACGTAAGCATTCCATTGGCTTCTGCAACCCACAAACACTAATGACCCGCCACTCGAGTTCCCAGTGCTACCGCTTCCAGTGCGCCTCATCTCCCTTCCTTCTTCAACGCCCGGGGGGAAATAACAGCACACGGCTGTCTCCTAGAGCGACTTTCACACTTTCTTGGTACCACAGTTTAATGTCGAGTCCGCCTCATCCGTAAAGTCGGTTCCTTAAACACGACCGTACAGCTCAGAAGTAGAGAAGTGCTTGATTTTAAACGTCTCGCCGGGTAAACGCATTTGAGGTAAGATCAGCAGTTTCGAAACGTGGGCTTGCAGGATGTGGCTCACATCAGCGAAAAGACAGCGCTCTGTGAAAGAAGCACACTGATTCCTGGAAGATTGCGAGTTCTCATTCGTGTTTGTTTTGGTCGCCTGCGTTTGACTTTGCGATAAGAGCAGATAGCGCGTTATCAGCTGCATAGCCAATTACTCCGGGACCAGCTGCCTCTGTAGTACGCTAGCAGGAGCTCCAGATTGCTGTTGCACTGCCGCTTCCTTAAAGTTTATTTTAGTGCTGCTTGGGAAAGATGCATGGGAGAGGAGACTGGGGATGGTCGACGCGTTTGCTTTTTTACGCAACATGCGGGAGTGGTTTGGAATGTTACTAGCGTGCGAGGAAGACGTGCGAGATAGCAGAAGAGTAATTAGGCGCCCGTCTCGTTATCGACGAAAATTCCTCGAGACTCAGACTGAACCGAAGAGTTTAATTTGCGTGTGGTTTGCTTGGATCACTGAAGATGGTATGGACGAATAAGGGAATAAGGAAGATTGCGGTTTAACGTCCCGTCGACGATGAGGGCATTAGGGCCGTCCACAAGCTCGAGTTGGTAAAAGATGAAAAAGGAAATAGGCTGTTTCATTTTAAAAGGGATCATCCCGATCATTGCCTAAGACGATTTAGGAAAACCACGAAAATAAGTCTGAATGTTCAAACGGGAATTCTAACCGCCGCCAACTCGAGTGTGAAGCAAGTATTTGAACACTGCGCTACCTCGCTTGGTAGTGAATCAAGTTGATCATCAATCCTTTTCGCGCGTTCCATCAATCATAAATGACCTCCAGTGTGTTGAGCTTCAGCGCGTTCCATTCTTGGCTACAGAAATTTACGAGAACCGAGCTGATATTACTCTCAAGCGGAAGAAAGGCAAGAAATGGGAAAAAGTAGTCTGCAGTCGCTAACACCGTTGTAGCCGTGTGAGTACAGTGTGGGAATCTCGCGTTGACATTGTAGGCAAGGCCGTAGTGGAGACGATTATGCATCGTCTTCTTCGAACGGTCTGAATACGTACTTGCAGGGAAGCAGATATTGAGGCACGACCCGGCGTTCGATTCTCTGAATTTACAGGCATTCCAAACTTATGGAAATACAGACGGATATCGTCCTTGACACTCCCAAAAACATACTTTTTCATATTATGTGCATTTTGCTGCCACCTACCGCCAGGTAATCCATATCAGCGACCTCAGCAGTCATTAGACACCGTGAGAGAGCAGAATGGGGGGCTCCACGGAACTCACTGACTTCGAATGTGGTTAGGTGATTGGGTGTCATATGTTTCATACGTCCGTATGCGAGTTTCCCACACTCCTAAACATCCCTAGGTCCACTGTTTCCGATGTGATATTGAAGCGGAAACGTGGAGACGTAAAGCACAAAAGCGTACAGGCCGACCTCGTCCGTTGACTGACGGAGACCGCCGACGGTTGAAGAGGGTCGTAATGTGTAATAGGCAGACACCTATTCAGACTATCACGCAGGAATTCCAAACTGCATCAGAATCCACTGTAAGTACTGTGACAGTCAGGAGGGACGTGAGAAAACTTGAATTTCATTGTCGAGCGGCTGCTCATAAGGAGCACATGTCGTCGGTAAATGCCAAAAGACGCCTCGACTGGTATAAGGAGCGTAAACATTGGACGATTGAACTGTGGAAAAACGTTGTGTGGAGTGACGAATCATGGTACACAACGTGGCGATCCGATGGCAGGGTGTGGGTATGGCGAATGCCCGGTGAACGTCATTTGCCAGCGTCTGTAGTCCCAACAGTAAATTTCGGAGGCGGTGGTGTTATGGTGTGGTAGTATTTTTCATGGAGGGGACTTGCCACCCCTTGTTGTTTTGCGAGGCACTATCACAGCACAGGCCTACATTGATGTTTTAAGCACCTTCTTGCTTCCCACTGTTGAAGAGCAATTCGGGGATGGCGATTGCATCATTCAACACGGTCGACCACCTGTTAATAATTCACGGCCTGTTGCGAAGTGGTTACAGGACAGTAACATCCCTGTAATGGACTAGCCTGCAAGGAGTCCTGACCTGAATCCTATAGAACACCTCTGGGATGTTTTGGCAGGCCTCACCGACCGACATCGATACCTCTCCTCAGTGCAGCACTCCGTGAAGAATGAGCTGTCATTCCCCGACAAAACCTTCCAACACTTGACTGAACGAGTGCCTGCGAGAGTGGAAGCTGTCATCAAGGCTAAGGGTGGGCCAACACCATATTGAATTCCAGCATTACCGATGGGGGGCGCCACAAACTTGTAAGTCATTTTCAGCCAGGTGTCCTGATACTTTTGATCACATAGTGTATGAAATGTTCACGTAAAAGAAAAATGTCGCTGTTCATTGGCTCACATTCCTGTTGCCTAAGAGATGATATGGTGTTTGGTGCCAATTATCGAGCTACTTCATGCTTCTTTTATGCATATGTAGCAAGTTGGGCTAAAAGAAAATCACTGTTAAAATAAATACTTTCTTGCTATCACGACTGCACTTCAGGACAGCTCTCAGCGGAAAGATACCGAGCAGTGACGGGAGAACATACTGGTTTCAACAATTGATGGGCCAGTCAATCGTTAGAATGAAACTCGTCTCTGCAGTGACGTCAGTTATGTGATAGTTTCCCACGCACTCCTCTGATTTCAATGACTTCACTTAACTCGAGATAAGAGCCTCATCTCTGAGGTTACGTCAGTTACATGAATGCTTTCACTCTGTGTCTAGGTAGGAGTGAGTTTACTTACATACTTATGCAGCGTTTTCGACTACACATAAGCAATGACTAGTGTTACCAACCTTATAGAGACAAATAACTTTTCTTATTTCAAGAAGAGATAAAAAAAAGCATATTTGTAAAAATGAAGTATTTTCAAAATTTATGTGTTTCTTTACTTCAGACCTCAACAATGAATTATTGGTTGGATTTAAAAGATAAGTTGTAAACTTAAATTTATGTTGAAATAAATGAACAATTTCTTTTTCAATTTAAATTTACCGAAGCTATATGTCTCTCTTACCGCCAGTTTGCGCTTATGCCGCTAATCCTGTTTCGATAAATGCTGAACTGACGTGAACACAAAGCATATACGATGCATTTTGTTTCATTGTATTGTGACTTAATCACTTGATTCGTAAGCATAGGCTGCCACTTTTTCGCGATAAAGGTATGTCATCATTTGTTAATTTTCTTTGCATGGGTAACCAGCCCAAACATTCGCCGAGACGAGTGTAGGGAAACACTCTAAAAAGCGTATTCAGACTGACAGCAGAACCGACAAAAAGACTGCAGGCTCTTTGATCTGAAAGAATGAATAATTCAATCAATATGCAAAACTCCAACAGGCCGTAGCTGTTGTTTTCATTCCCTTGCTTCCACAGACGTGTTTCACTCGAAAGAACTGAATGACTAATAATCGAACTGGTGTACGAGTATGAAACTACAATCGACTGTTTTCATTCTGCTGTTCCGACGGACTGGTTTAACTCAAAAGAATTAATGACTAATTAAACCCGATACGTGAAACTACCAGCGACTGAATCTGTTTTCTAACAACCTACTGAATCGAATGTTTTCATTCAGCTGTTCTCATCACTACCTCCAAACATGCGCTGATTGCGTCCAGAAAGTATAGAAAACGGCAAAAACCTTTTTTTTCACATTCTGGCATTGTGAGAATGACTAATATATAGAAGAGTATTAATTTGCTTGTTTGTTTGTAATTCATACAAATCCACAGTTTTTTTCCGATCTTAACAAAATTTTGCACACTTTACCTTCAAGAGAAGAGGCAGATCAATCTCTACGTAAGATTTATTAATCGGATTTAAAACATATATGCATGTAATCTAGAAAGAGGAAAGGCTGTTACCAAAAAATCTATAAGTTCTTGGCCGATTTACTTCAAATTCCTACATTAATGTGAAACAATGAAGAAGAATATTAATGACAATTAAATGCCTAACAAACTAAATATATCGTGGTAAAATGACCGTAATTCCTATCGCGAGAATAAATTATAGAGGCAACACCTCATCAGAAACTTCCAGAACCTGACAGAAACGTGATTGCAAACTGTCATTTATTGATTAGTTGTTGTTGTTAAATATGGCATATACCCTGTAAGATATTTCAGTCCGTGTTTCACAAGTAATTACAGTGACATACAAATGCCGAGGCAAGTTGTGGATATAGTGCCAAAACAAAAGTCCTAGATCGCGGGCCGATCAAAAGATCGGACAGAGCCCGAGATTTCCAGACCTTTCGAAGAGTTCGAGTCGTGCTCAAACACAGCCCTACTTCAAATAGTGAAAACTGAGCTGAAACAATAGGAGACGAATTCTTCAAAAACACAATGAGATACTTATCGCAAAATGTAACAACAGATGGCACAATTAATTATCTTTTCACATATGTGAAGACGTATTTATTCGTAGCATTCCCTTGACACAGTGTAAGCCGATAGCAATTTCCCATGCCGCTATCGTTCCCTATGCGTATCAACAAGGTACAGGGCCAATCACTTTGTGTGGCACACATTGAACATCCCGGGCAACGCCAGGCACTGTAGCTATTTAATCATAAAGCTAAATCTAGTCATATATCCTTGACATTGTCAAGCTAGGGAGCGATCTAATGCAGAAACGGAAGAACAAACAGCCTTTACTGTGATAATCATTTTCAGCAAACTACGTTGCCATCATCAGATCTTCTGCACTACATTTCACTGAATCTTGACCAAATGCATCTTATATCGTTATCATATCACATAACGATGTTTCATGAACGTGTGAATAACAGTATATCAGCAAATGGAGTATCAAATAATTACATAAAACAACGTACATATTGCACTGTTTATACAAGCTCATGTTTGTACAGTGGCAGAATGAAGACTCCATTCTGCTAATATATGAACATGGGCTTGTATAATCAGTTCTCATGTTCATGAAATATCGTTCTGTGATACAATGCGATATAAGATGCATTTGGTCAATATTCGGTGAAACGTAGTGCAGAAAATCCAATGATGGCAACGTAGTTTCTTGTTATTTCTTGTTACCTGTCATCACAGTAAAGGCTGTACGATAGCGATTTTGACCGTTTCAAGTTGTACTTCTGTTTCTGCTAAATTTAGTTCTTGTTTATGAAAAACGATTATCCCGTTCTACTCATTAGGGAGAATTCTAGATAGCCCATGACGCAATGGTTACAATCACGCTCGGAATGCGGAAAGCGCTCAGAACTCCAGGTGGAAACTGCTGAGGCACAACTGGTATTAGATCTTCAGAGTCTCTGGAGGTACTGTCTGCTAAAAGTTAAAAATATTATTGTAATGCTATAGTGAAAGCCCTTATTTTCAAGGCATAGATGAAACGAGAGAGAGCTGCGCATAACCATTTAAATGCTAGTTTGGGGGGGGGGGGGGGGGGGGGAGGGGGGGGGAGACTGAGCCAACCGAATAGCGACGTATCTTCTACCGTGTGGGGTCGCTAGTTAGGTAAATGTTTAACTGCAGTGTAAAAGAATTAGGTCCTGCGACTCTGCCATGCCGTTAGTAAAACAGCTGCACTGCGCGTCAAAATGTCCGGTAGATGTGCTGTCGGTTGACGGGAGAACCCTCGGGCATGGGTGTGTGTGTGTTTCTCCTTAGGATAATTTAGGTTAAGTAGCGTGTAAGCTTAGGGACTGATGACCTGAGGAGTTAAGTCCCATAAGATTTCACACACATTTGAACATTTTTTGACGGGAGAACGGCATTTTGGCGCGCAGTATTACTAATGGCATGGCAGAGTCGCAGGTCCTAATTCTTTTACACTGCGGCTAAAGTGGTGCCGTGACCAGGATCCGCGATAACCCAGGCGACATAAAAACATAGAATGATTGACATACAGAAGGTAACAAAACAAAGAATAAACCCAGTGCCTGTGGCGGCGCGCACGAACTACTGACGCACGCGCGAAAAGTTTGACGCGCGCGCGCGATTGTTAGACCGCTGCGGGTCGCTACACGTATATGTTGTCTTTCTGCGTAAGTTGACTTTTGCTTTCCTGGTTGGGGTAGGTCCCTGAGGGTTTAAACTGCCACACATGACTGCCTCTCGTTTCATTTGTGTCTTGAAAAAGACTGGATGTAAGTTATTTGAACATTCAGTACTTTCGGAGAAGCTCAGTTTCATATTCATAAGGCTGGTGAACTTTTTTTTGTCTTGCTGTCTCTTGGCGAGTGATATAACTTAATATCGTCGGTTGTCCTCCACGATTCGGATACGCCGTAACTTGCCGGACTTGTGACAGAAGTGCGTTCGACGGCTGTCTGCTGGTGTTGAGTTGGACAGATCTGGCGCGTCCTTCCTGTGTTCAGCTTACGTAACTCTGCGAGCTACGGGCGCATTTGTTTACATAATGCTTGCGTAACTGGAACAAGCAGTATATTTTCCCTCCGCGCCCGCGATTGCGATGTTAACAGGTAGAAGTGCCGGTGCTGCAGTAACTCTGTGCTTTCGCCAGTCCTTTGAAGACGTTCCGTGCTGCCGCAGAGACCACAGAACGGTGCTGTGCTCCTGTTGTCTTGTAGGACATTCGGAGCCGTCCTCGCTATGCTCCGGAAACTTCCAGCGCTCAACCCACGTAGAGCTGTTTTGTTGCATGCGAACAGTCTGGGCCCTGGGCTAAATCTACTGTGGCTGCTCCAATACTTTCTGCCTCTGTGACAATGATGTTCGGTCTCGCATTTTCCTCCGTGTCATCTAACTTTTAGCAGGGTATTCACCAAGTCTGGAGCAATGTAGCTACAGGAAGAGAATATTCATAATTTTTTCCTTATGATTATTTCGTCAAGGAGGGACGTAAGATACTATTCAAATAACTACCCTACTGATACATCGTACAACTGCTTGCACTAGCCTAATTATATGTTGCTCCACGACTATCCTAATTATATGCTGCTCGGTTCAAAATGGTTCACATGGCTCTGAGCACTATGCGACTTCACTTCTGAGGTCATCAGTCGCCTAGAACTTAAAACTAATTAAACCTAACCTAAGGACATCACACACATCCATGCCCGAGGCAGGATTCGAACCTGCGACCGTAGTGGTCGCTCGGTTCCAGACTGTAGCGCCTAGAACCGCTCGGCCACTCCGGCCGGCTCACAATCTACTTTGGGCAACCCTTAAGCATGAAACTCAATATACTATAGCCACTATAAATATGATAGACAACAAATTATAGGCAACTAACATGGTGAAGGGACAGACAGGCAGATAGCCAATACGACAGGTTACTTTTTTTATTGTGATGTTGTTCCTAGTTAGGCGCACGTGGCAAAGGCTGGAACGATTTATTTTATTTTTGACTTGGACATAGCTTTTCTGGTTTCTGACCTTTCCTTTTTCGCAATGTAATTTTACGGTTTATCAAAATTTCATTCTTAGGTACATTGACCTAGTTTTCGACACCTACTAACAGTTATTTGCAACCGGTTGGCTTTATAATTCTATGTTGAAATTAATATACGGTTGCTGAGTAACAGCCATGTGTAAAAGTATAATATTTCTCTATTTACTAATGACTGTCAATACTACGGCCTCACAAGAAGTGATGAATACAATTCTCGTATTCCTGTCTCAAACATAAATACACCCTCTCGTCTTCCATCTTATTCCGCTGACTGTGGTCTCTCTCTCTCTCTCTCTCTCTCTCTCTCTCTCTCTCTCTCTCTCTCTCTCTCTCTCTCTCTCTCTCCATCTCGTGCTATCCGCCCCCCCCCCCCCTCTCCCCACTAAGCCCATTCCCACATCGCACTTACTGTCACTTTGCAGTAGGTTGTGTTTCATTTCAGTTATCATCATCTTCATAGCAAACATTCGTAGTCGAGTAGGTTTGTCTTCCAATCATCGGAGAGTCCGGACGTGACTGTACAATTCAGTGCGAGAGGTACACAGTTTGCCGCATTGATGACTGGCGTTCCTAGGTGGAGTATCGTCTATTCTTTCATTTAATCTCAATATTTGCTATCCTTTTCTGCTGTTTCCTTGAAAAGAAGTGCCCCCGATGGACTAGTGATTTCCAGGATGAACGGTCAAGGGCTGAGGACTCCCAATTGTTAACACTAATGTGACACATCTTCATGTTATCTTAAACTGATGTTTAAATTGTTTCCTCAGGCCTCCGACACATCGTTTGCCCCCTGTTAACTCAGAGTAAAACACTTGTTTGTGAGTGCTATTATTGAGCTTACGGGCTAGAAGTCTTGCTCATCGTAACTGGCACTTAAAAATCATCACTTGTATACCAGTTGTATATTCAAGGATGCTGGCAATGGCGCGTCGATCTTGCTGTATTGTACACAGAATCCTCCTCAGGCATCCTGCTGTTGATAATGTTCGAGCTTTCTGAAGTGCCATCTGTAACAGATCCAGGCTTTAGATCTATGAAGCAATGTGGGAATTAAAACTGAATTGTATAAAAGTTCCCGGGCACATAGGGAGTCGCGAAAGCGAACTGGCTGATGCGGCTGCCAAGGAGGCTTGCTTCCTGCCACCTCCTGCTCGCTGTTCAGTCCCCATGTTGGCCGTCACTTCAGCTTCACTTGTGACCAGGAAGGCCAAGTGTTGATGGGAGACTCAGTGGCTGGAACTAAGGGGTGATAAACTACGCTCCGTAAAACCGTCAGCGCGAGCGTGGTTTACAACCTTCCGCCCGCGACGGCCTGAAGAAGTAGCCCTTACACGACTTACAGTAGGATATTGCCTGTTAACACATGCCTTCGTCTTCTGTCGCGAGGAACCCCGAGTATGTCACAGATGCGGGACACAGCTATGAGTACGACATATTTGAGTGTGTTTTATATGACAACCTGAGGGTTGATCTGGTTCTCCAACAGATCTGTCCTCTATTTTAACTCATAACGAGGCGAGTGATGTTAGTGTTTATTCTGCCGTGTCACGTCGGTATTTTATTACGGGCTTGTCTGAAGCTCACCTTATCGGGGTTTCTTCCAATTCTTGTGGGGGAATGAAACTTAATTTCCCGCTGTAGTGTTGTTTTTAATAGATTTTCACCGCGCCCGTCGGTACAACATAAACGGAAGGGCGCTCGTGATCTCGCTGTTAGCGCCCTCAACCACAAAACATCATGACTTGTATACGAGGAACTGTGTTTTAGCACTGACATCGTGGTTGTGAATAATCTCGCAAAGGATGGTAAAGTTCGATTATTTTTGTATTGAGTATCCAAATAGTTTCACTTGTGAGAGGATACTGACCTGGTATGGAAAGGTGTTAGTCACTTGAAGAGGCACTCCGCCGATGGTGACACTGATATTTCTTTGTCCTATCTAAGGTGCTTTTGGATGAAGACTCTGTGATTTGCTGGTATTCGGTTTGAGAACAATTTTTTTTTGTAGACTGCAGGAAACGCATTCAGGATTAACACTATTTTTTCCTCCGACTGAGCTACAACCATATAATCAGCAGCATACTGTAACTCAACGAATGCTGCAGAAAACTACTTTCAGACGGCTCAGATTAAACAGTTTCTCATCCATTGTCTTATTTAACTGTATTCCTTGTGGAAGATCATCTTTGCCTATCTACGTGACGTACGAGGAAAATAACACGGGGATAATCACGCATACTTAATGAACGCCGGTGTTAAAAATGGAATGAATCACCAACGGAGTCGTCATGTGTGCATAAACTAAAATAATATGATGTTAATACTTGATTATAGTCTCACCAAGTATAAATTACACACTATGCAATAGAAGCTGTAAATTATAACGAGTGTTTTGAGTCACTCTGTATGTTAAAAGTATGTGAAATCTTGTGTTGATTATGTACGGGTGTCAACCAAAAATTGTTAACTGGCACTCGACTACGTATTTCTTTATTTTATTTCGTCAATCTATGTAAACGGAAATAATACGAAATTCAGTACTACATCGCGTTACTGTAACATAGGTTAAATATGTTTCATTTGAGTCATGTAGTACTGCCATAAACATACTATATCGTTTCAGATGTAAGGGAGAAAGTGAAACTTTTTCTCTAACGCAGAAAAAGAATGTTGTGTGGTCAGACACCGGTAATATGTTACAGTACTTTTGTCTCGGTAATCCCGACTGAGGCAGTACTCTCGTAAGGCAGACAGCTGCGTCGTTCTGCTACTGTTAGGTGAAAAATGAAGTAGTAGCTCTGAAACGCATTTGGACAGAAATGTTCTTAATCTCTATATATAAAAGGCTATGTCCCGACTGACTGACTGACTCATTCATTCACCCATCATCGCCCCGCACAAACAACTATGGATAGAAGCTTGAAATTTGCAGAGGATGTTGATCGTTCAAGAAAGTTTTCCGATATTTCACCCCTACATGTGTGAAACGGGCGATGAAATGTTATAAGAAAATATTTCACTGTGAAAGCATTTTTAGAGCTAAATCTTTGAAAATTGGTATTTGGCTTCTGTTCGAAATTGAAAAATACATGTTTCACTGTTTTTGAAAATTCAACACCTAAGGGGGTGAAACACGGCCATATTGACTCCCTGACACATCATTGCCCAGTCCAAACCTCTAAGGATAGAAACTTGAAATTTGGAGATGTTGTTCTTATACTGTAGGCATTGTTGAAGAAGGGATTGTTGGAAATTCTGTGCCTAAGGCGGTGAAATAGGGGATGAAAGGCTGTTTGAAATTTTAAAACAATTTTGAAGTTAGAGCTACAAAAATTGGTATTTGGTTTCTCAGTCAGAAATAAAAAGAAATACGTTTAGGTAACCACTAATGGAGTATAATAGTGGGTAAGCGTCTATTTGAAAATAAATCATTATTAAAGAACCACTAAAAGCATTTTAAAAGCTACACCTAAGAAAATTAGTATTTTACTTCTCGGTTAGAAATAAAAGAATACGTGTTTCACTATTTTTCGAAATTCAACCCCTAAAGAGTGAAATAGGGGACGAAAATTTTTAAGAAAACATTTCGTTATGTTAAAAAAGTTCCAAAGCTGAATCTTCGAAAATTGTTGTTTCACTTCTCTGTTATATATAAATAAATATCAGAATCGGTTTTTGGACAGAAGTGGATTCGGAAAGACTATGCTTCCACGTCCTTAGCTAGCATGACTACCTTAGAAGGTGTTGTAGTTTGTGAAGAACATAAAAATTCGATTAAAGAAAAACAAAAAAACTCGCTGCAGACCATCCAATCTACGCGAGCGAAGCAGCGGGTGCTAAGATAGTCAATACATGGCTAACTTATAAATAGAGATGAACAACAATGCGCGCCTCAAGGCAATCCGTTGTTCTTAAATATTAGAACCCCCGCCCCGTTCCGTTTCCTTGCTCCCGCGCCTCTTTTGTTTTATCGAGGCATCCTCATCTTGCCTGTAATATGGGAAGCATTCGACATCAAAGGTTCTCTTGCACGGGATCGCAAACATGACTATGTATCTTTTCATCGCGTAGCCGCCCCTTTTCCTCGTTTCACACACACACACACACACACACACACACACAATCTTCCGGAACCGCAGTGCCGCCACGCGCGCTCCGTCTACGGCGGCCATCGATCCGGAGGTTGGTGACGTCACGGCGAGGGCTCCGTGAGTCACGCGCCCGGCCCGGCTGGCGCGCAGCCAGAGAGAGCCCAGGCGTGCCTGGAGTACTCCACGGGCTGCTGGAAGCCACGGCGCGTCAGCTGGCGAGCCCCGCGGCTGTCACACTCTCCGCCATTCATATGTGCATAGCTGCACTCCCTTCCCACGGTGTACGTTTACAAGCTAAACGTCACGGTATGCCTTTGTACCGACCGTACGCCCACCGGAGAAAATACTGGTAACCTCTTTTAAAAGGCTGGTCACTATGAAGTGCTGTGCATGCTTAGAACTGGCAACAACCCGCCATGTGACCCGCCACCGCTGATGTTAAGTCGTAGCAGTCAAGTAATATGTTCGTGCCAGTCGGTTGTATGGAATCATTGGAGTAAGATGGCAGTCCCCCCATGAACCATGGGGGAGGCTTGCGTGCCTCAGCGATACAGATGGCCATAACGTAGGAGCAACCACAACGGAGGGGTATCTGTTGAGAGGCCAGACAAACATGTGGTTCCTGGAGAGGGACAGCAGCCATTTCAGTAGTTGCAGGGGCAACAGTCTGGATGATTGACTGAGCTGGCCTTGTAACACTAACCGAAACGGCCTTGCTGTGCTGGTACTGCGAACGGCTGAAAGCAAGGGGAAACTACAGCCGAAATTTTGCCCGAGGGCATGCAGCTTTACTGTATGGTTAATGATGATGGCGTCCTCTTGGGTAAAATATTTCGGAGGTACCCCCATTCAGATCTCCGGCCGGGGACTACTCAAGAAGACGTCGTTATCAGGAGAAAGAAAACTGGCGTTCTATGGATCGGAGCGTGGAATGCCAGATCCCTTAATCGGGCAGGTAGGTTAGAAAATTTAAAAAGGGAAATGGATAGGTTAAAGTTAGATATAGTGGGAATTAGTGAAGTTCGGTGGCAGTAAGAACAAGACTTCTGGTCAGGTGAATACCGGGTTATAAATACAAAATCAAATAGGGGTAATGCAGGAGTAGGTTTAATAATGAATAAAAAAATAGGAGTGCGGGTAAGCTACTACAAACAGCATAGTGAACGCATTATTGTGGCCAAGATAGACACGAAGCCCATGCCTATTACAGTAGTACAAGTTTATATGCCAACTAGCTCTGCGGCTGACGAAGAGATTGATGAAATGTATGATGAGATAAAAGAAATTATTCAGGTAGTGAAGGGAGACGAAGATTTAATAGTCATGGGTGACTAGAATTCGAGAGTAGGAAAAGGGAGAGAAAGAATCGTAGTAGGTGAATATGGATTGGGGGTAAGAAATGAAAGAGGAAGCCGTCTGGTAGAATTTTGCATAGAGCATAACTTAATCACAGCTAACACTTGGTTCAAGAATCATAAAAGAAGGTTGTATACATGGAAGAATCCTGGAGGTACTAGAAGATATCAGATAGATTATATAATGGTAAGACGGAGATTTAGGAACCAGATTTTAAATTGTAGGACATTTCCAGGGGCAGATGTGGACTCTGACCACAATCTATTGGTTATGAACTGTAGATTAAAACTGACGAAACTGCAAAACAGGTGGGAATTTAAGGAGATGGGACCTGGATAAACCGACGAAACCAGAGGTTGTACAGAGTTTCAGGGAGAGAACAATTGACAGAAATGGGGGAAAGAAATACAGTAGAAGAAGAATGGGTAGCTCTGAGGCATGAAGTAGTAGTGAAGGCAGCAGAGGATCAAGTACGTAAAAAGACGAGGTCTAGTAGAAATCCATGGATAACAGAAAAATATTGAATTTAGTTAATGAAAGGAGAAAATATAAAAACGCAGTAAATGAAGCAGGCAAAAAGGAATACAAACGTCTCAAAAATGAGAAAGATAGGAAGTGCAAAATGGCTAAGCAGGGATGGCTAGAGGACAAATGTAAGGAGTAGAGGCTTATCTCACTAGGGGTAAGACAGATACTGCCTAAAGGAAAATTAAAGAGACCTTTGGAGAAAACAGAGCCACTTGCATGAATATCAAGAGCTCATATGGAAACCAAGTTATAAGCAAAGAACGGAAAGCAGGAAGGAGTATATAGAGGGTCTATACAAGAGCGACGTACTTGAGGACAATATTATGGAAATGGAAGAGGATGTAGATGAAGATGAAATGGGAGATATGATACTACGTGAAGTGTTTGACAGAGCACTGAAAGACCTGAGTCGAAACAAGGCCCCGGGAGTATACAACATTCCATTAGAACTACTGACAGCCTTGGGAGAGCCGATCCTGACACAGGGACCAATGACCGTAGCAGTTTGGTCCCTTTAACCCCACAAACCAACCAACTGGTCCTGACAAAACTCTACCATCTGGTGAGCAAGATGTATGAGACAGGCGAACTACCCTCAGACTTCAAGAAGAATATAATTCCAATGCCAAGGAAAGCAGGTGTTGGCTGATGTGAAAATTACCGAACTATCAGTTTAATAAGTCACAGCTGCAAAAAACTAACACGAATTCTTTACAGACGAATGGAAAAACTGGTAGAAGCCGACCTCGGGGAAGATCAGTTTGGATTCCGTAGAAATGTTGGAACACGTGAGGCAATACTGACCCAACGACTTATCTTAGAAAATAGATTAAGGAAAGGCAAACCTGGGGGAATTAGATCAGGAAATGAGACACTTAAAGTAGTAAAGGAATTTTGCTATTTGGGGAGCAAAATAACTGATGATGGTCGAAGTAGAGCGGATATCAAATGTATACTGGCAATGGCAAGGAAAGCGCTTCTGAAGAAGAGAAATTTGTTAACAACGAGTATAGATTGAAGTGTCAGGAAGTCGTTTCTGAAAGTATTTGTGTGGAGTGTAGCCAAGTATGGAAGTGAAACATGGACGATAAATAGTTTGGACAAGAAGAGAATAGAAGCTTTCTAAATGTGATGCTACAGAAGAATGCTGAAGATTAGATGGGTAGATCACATAATTAATGAGGGGGTACTGAATAGAATTGGGGAGTAGAGGAGTTTGTTGCACAACTTAACAAGAAGAAGGGACCGGTCGGTAGGACATGTTCTGAGGGATAAGGGATCACAAATTTAGCATTGGAGGGCAGCGTGGAGGGTAAAAATCGTAGAGGGAGGCCAAGAGATGAATACACTAAGCAGATTCAGAAGGATGTAAGTTGCAATAAGTACTGGGAGATCAAGAAACTTGCACAGGATAGAGTAGCATGGAGAGCTGCATCAAACCAGTCTCAGGACTGAAGACCACAACAACAACAACAGTCTACATCGTCCACTCACATTAACCTATTAATTACCAATTTTTTCTTCAATCTACATTTATTTCTAGGTTGCATTATTGACACGCAGACTGTGAAACGGACTGTGAAATAAGAAAAAAAGAAACTTGAAGAAATCTCTATATTTTAAGCGATCCATATTTCAGTCTCTTTTTACACCTTCATTTATTTTTTGTGCCAAAGAACAAAGGATTATATATGGAGCCCCACATTGCACACAGGGCATTGTTTCTATGAATTTTCTTGCAAATTTCACATTTCCTTTGTGACCCCAATGTCCAGCGTTCAATCACGTGCCCTGTTCAAGACGTCCTGGTTTCAAATGGAACACGTGAAGTGGATGGATGTCTTCGGGTATGATGGATGTCCTGGATCAGAAACAGCATAAGACTGAGCACTAAATGGCCTTGTCAGTATCCTTCTGAAGTAGAGCAGTGGAGTATGATCATTCGTGAGGTAGTAGATGACGTTAAGAGTTCATCGCCCTTAGTTTGAATCCCAAAACTCACTGGTTTCCCGCAAATGAATTGTTTTAAATAATGGTGTCCGTAATATCGAACCATACATTTATCAACGCTTAGGCTATGCAAAAAAAAAAGAAAAAACTTGAAATTTCACTAAATTCGTATTCAGCAAATCCATCTTGGACGAATTTTAAAAAGCTTATGCCTTTCGTCAGGTAGTATTCTGTTCAGGTGTGTGTTGTTATTGAAATGAAGGTGGCGCTGATTTTCTAGATATCTATTGCGGCTCATACACTGTCGTACGCACCTTATATCAAAATCCTCTTTTTCACTCCAGTATGCCTGTTGGATCATACCTGTGATTATTTTCCTGTGTATAATACTGGACGTTTCCAATGTAAATGAGGGTCAGTTCTTGTTCATCAAAACAATTCTTCACAGCAATCGACTGCCGACTTTACTGTTAGTGCTGCTACCAAATGGCATTGGAGCTTTCCAGTTTCTGCTAGATCGTCATGGGTTTTACTGTAGGTTGCTTCTTCTGCTTTTGAATTAGCAGTGATATTAGCTTTCATTTTTTTCTTGAGGTGGACTGCGCCCTCATCCTCACTTTAGTATGTACTTCCAAGGTACTTGGAACATCAGCTGGAAGACTATCTTGAAATATATTTTCGTCGACACCATCACTGTCAGGCATCTACTACTCCCTCACCATCAGGAGGCATGAAATTGAGGGCGATTTACAATGTCTTAAATTTCCGGTATAGAAAGTGCTTTACAGTGACTCATTGTGCCTGGGGAGAAAAGAAAAACCAAACGTTGTTTTAGGCCGAACTAGGCAAGAGCCCCAAATATGGATCTCTCATAGGAAAATAAAACAGCCTTTGGAAATAAACAATCGATCAACATAAAACCATTACAGGAGATGCCAGTACACACATTCCCACAGTTATTTACATATTAATACAAGTTACGCTGTTTTGAAATTGTTCAACATTTGTAAAGCTCAGAAACTTCTTCCTCACTCAAACAATCCTAGCAATCAATGCACAAGCCTGATAAACGTCTAGACAACAATACAAGATAGTAACAATAAGAGTTTAACCAACATAATTACGAATGCAGAATTTTCATTACAAAGACAAATCTCCAAATGGGGATCATGACAGTTAATGGGTTAATGTGACCAACTGTCAAAGGCCTGAATAACCAACTTTTGCAACAAGGACCACTGCGATCGTGCAGGGTGCAGGAAAAGAGTCGTGAGGTTCTGGAAGGTACTGACAGGTATATGAAGCCGTGGCCATCTGCACCAGCTTTCTCGGCTAGCGATGCGATCCATGGCGCGTACACCCTGATCGCGATTTCTGACAGATCCTCGACTGGATCTAAATCCGGGGAGTTTGGTGGCCAGGGGAGTACGGTACACTCACGCTGCCGCTCTCCGAACCACATATGTGCACTGCGAGCTGTGTGAGACGTTGAATAGTTCTGCTGGTGCATGCCATCGTGACAAGAAAAAACAAACTGTTTGTAGGGGTGGACATGGTCTTCAGGGATAGATCCATACTCGTGTTGTTCCATTGTGCCTTCCAGAGTGACGATATCACCCAGGGAATGCCACCAAAACATTTCCCACACCATAATACTTCCTTCTTCGGCCTAGACGCTTCCGACGATTGTTACAGGCTGTTTGCTTTCAGACGTCACTGTCCAAAGGGGCATAAAACGTGAGTCGTCTGAAAGGACCAGCTGTGGCCACTCAGTGGACGTTCCGTTGCGGTATTGGCGTGCAAACAGCCTTCGTAGCCGATGAACAGCAATCAGCAGGGGTGCATTAACAAGGCAGGCGCCTGCTGAGGAGGCCAGTACGAGCAACCTTCACTGAGGACACGCTGTAGGTAGCCCCTTGCTTCATCTGGACGGTCAGTAGCTCAATAGTTGCACGTCTATCCGCGCGTGCACTTCTCCGTAGCCGTCGTTCACCGATGTTATCTACGGCCCGTGGTACATCACAGTTGCCTCGGCGCTGGTGCGTCAGCATATACAGGGTGTTACAAAAAGGTACGGCCAAACTTTCAGGAAACATTCCTCACACACAAACAAAGAAAAGATGTTATGTGGGCGTGTGTCCGGAAACGCTTAATTTCCATGTTAGAGCTCATTTTAGTTTCGTCAGTATGTACTGTACTTCCTCGATTCACCGCCAGTTGGCCCAATTGAAGGAAGGTAATGTTGACTTCGGTGCTTGTGTTGACATGCGACTCATTGCTCTACAGTACTACCATCAAGCACATCAGTACGTAGCATCAACAGGTTAGTGTTCATCACGAACGTGGTTTTGCAACCAGTGCAATGTTTACAAATGCGGAATTGGCAGAAGCCCATTTGATGTATGGATTAGCACGGGGCAATAGCCGTGGCGCGGTACATTTGTATCGAGACAGATTTCTAGAACGAAGGTGTCCCGACAGGAAGACGTTCGAAGCAATTGATCGGCGTCTTAGGGAACACGGAACATTTCAGCCTATGACTCGCGACTGGGGAAGACCTAGAACGACGAGGACACCTGCAATGGACGAGGCAGTTCTTCGTGCAGTTGACGATAACCCTAATGTCAGCGTCAGAGAAGTTGCTGCTGTACAAGGTAATGTTTACCACGTCACTGTATGGAGAGTGCTACGGGAGAACCAGTTGTTTCCGTACCATGTACAGCGTGTGCAGGCACTACCAGCAGCTGATTGGCCTCCACGGGTACACTTCTGCGAATGGTTCATCCAACAATGTGTCAATCCTCATTTCAGTGCAAATGTTCTGTTGCTGTGTGTTTCCATTCCATGATTAATATGATTTGAAGAGATGTAATAAAATGAGCTCTAACATGGAAAGTAAGTGTTTCCGGACACATGTCCACGTAACATATTTTCTTTCTTTGTGTGTGAGGAATGTTTCCTGAAAGTTTGGCTGTACTTTTTTGTAACACCCTGTAGAAAAGTCAAAACAGCCCTCGGTGAAAGGAAGGGTGGTAACATTAAGAGTGCAATGGTAATTCCACAGTTAAACGCAGAGGAGAGAGCAGATAGGTGGAAAGAGCTCATTGAAGGCTTCGAGGAGGGCGAAGACTTGTCTGACGACGTGATAGAAGAAGAAACAGGGGTCGATGGGGAAAAGGTAGGGGATCCAGTGTTAGAATCAGAATTTAAAAGCGCATTGAACGATTTACGATCGAATGAAGCAGAAGGGAAAGATAACATTCCACCAGAATTTCTAAATTCATTGGGGGAAGTGGCGACAAAATCTCTATTCAAGTTGGTGTGTAGAACGTATCGCGATATACCATTTGACTTTCGGATAAACATCATCCACACAAATTAAAACTGTGTGCCTGACCGAGCCTAGAACTGTAAAGTTTCGAAAGTAGGAGGCGAGGTACTGGCAGAAGTAACGCTGTGAGGAAAGGGCGTCAGTCGTGCTTGGGTAGCTCAGATGGTAGAGCACTTGCCCGCAAAAGGCAAAGGTCCCGAGTTCGAGTCTCGGACCGGCACACAGTTTTAATCTGCCAGGAAGTTTCATATCAGCGCACACTCCGCTGCAGAGTGAAAATCTCATTCTGGAATCATCCACACAGATTGTAAGAGCTGGCAATTGCGTGCATTGTCACACAAACAGCTTAACAGCTCATGCATCCGGCCGGCCGTTGTGGCCGAGCGGTTCTAGGCGCTCAGTCTGGAACTGCGCGACCGCTACGGTCGCAGGTTCGAATCCTGCCTCGGGCATGGATGTGTGTGATGTCCTTAGGTCAGTCAGTTCTAAGTTCTAGGGGACTGATGACCTCAGATGTTAACTCTCACAGTGCTTAGAGCCATTTGAACCATTTGAGCTCATGCATCCAAGTTTCTGACAATAATATACAGAAGAATGGAAAAGAAAATTGAGGATCTGTTAAATGACGATCACTTTGGCTTCAGGAAAGTTAAAGACATGCCGGAGAGGCACTCCTGATGTTGCGGTTGATAATGGAAGCAAGACTAAAGAAAGATCAAGACTTTTCATCGGAATTGTCGACTTCGAAAAAGCGTTCGACAATGTAAAATTGGGCAAGAAGTTCGGAATTCTGATAAAAATTGGGGTGGTGTATAGGGAAAGGCGAGTACTATACAATATGTACAAGAGCCAAGAGGGAAAAATAAGAGTGGAAGACTAAGAACGAAGCGCTCGGATTAAAAAGGGTGTAAGACAGGAAAGCTCCTGCTGTTCTATGTATATGTCGAAGAAACAATGATGGAAATAAAAGAAAGATTTAAGAGTGGGATTAAAATTAAAAGTGAAAGGATATCAAAATAAGATTCGCTGTCATAAGTGAAAGTGAAAAATTGCTGGATCTACCGAATGGAATGAACAGTCTAATGAGTACAGAACATGGATTGAGAGTATATCGAAGAATAATGAAAGTATAAGAAGTAGCAGAAATGAAAACAGCGAGAAATATAACATCAGGATTTATCATCATGAAATAGATGAAGTTAAAGAATTATTCTACCTAGGTAGCAAAATAACCCATGACGGACGGAGCAAGGACATCAAAAGCATACTAGCACTGACAAAACGGGCGTTCCTGGCCAAGAGAAGTCTACTAGTATCAATCATTGGTTTTAATTTGAGGAAGAAATTTCTGAGAGTGTACCTTTGGAGCGTAGCGGTGTGGTAATGAAATATGGACTGTGGGGAAATCGGAACAGAAGAGAATCGAAGTATTTGAGATGTGGTGCTACAAAAGAATGTTGAAAAGAAGGTGGACTGATAAAGAAGGAATGAGGAGGTTATCCGGAGAATCGGTGAGGGAAGGAATATATGGAAAACACTGACAAGAAGAAGGGAAAGGATTGTAGGACATCTGTTACATCATCACGCAAAAAGTTCTACGGTAGCGGAGGGAGCTGTAGAGGGTAAAAACTGTAGAGGAAGACAGAGATTGGGATACATCCAGCAGATAATTGGTGGCATAGTTCGCAAGTGCTGCCCTGAGCAGAAGAGGTTGGTACAGGATAGGAATTCGTGGCGGGCCGCATGAAACCAGTCAGAAGACTGGTGACTCAAAAACAGTTAATTATCAGCGGGGATCAAGTGAAACTAGCAATAAAATGCAGAACAGTTATTATTTTCCGTGTGAGAATCAAACTACATGCAACATTAAAACGGTTACATATCTTAAGAAAGGCAAAATATGAGGAGAAGAAAACGTACATACTTCTGGACCAGAATTTGGCAACCTCAAGAACTCTAATTGTAGTGTTCGTTAATTTTGCTATGGTACTCTAAAGTGTGTACTAGTGACACTGTAAGAAGTGAGGTAAAGTCTACGAAGCCCCACATTTACAAAACAAAGCTCCACACTCAGTCCCCATCACTGGAGGCTAGTTTAGCTCTGTCTGACTTCAGACCTGATTCAGTTCCGTGTTTTCATATAGTTTATCGTTCTGGCCATGAGGGAGTGCTTATTCTGCTAACGTTTCTATTTCAAGATGCTGGGTAGTCGCCTTTGCTGTGATGGCGCTGTGAGTGCGTCAGTCCTGTTAAGAAAACTTCTCAACTTAAGTCGTGGACGTGCTTAGGATAAGAAATAAACGGAGGATGAACTCCAGATGTTGTTATTTTGGTATTTCCTTTCTGGCTATTCTTTCTCGTCGAATGCCAGGAGAGACTCTAGCGAGATAATACAACTTCTCCAGAGGAGTGGGTCAAGTTGCTTCTGGCAACCACTGTCAGCTTGATGTTCCCACATTGCTGCTTAAAAAACAAGGCGTGATCCAATGTAATATGAAAGTATTTTGCAGCTGTGGTGTGTTCCTGTGCCTTCCTTCACATATAACTCGGGAATCCATAACATCTCGAAAATCGTTTGAGGTATCTAAAGAAATTTGGCAACAAGTGACATTACGCAAGGTGTACGGTATTTTCATATGTGTTTAAGAGTTGGAATTTTTTATCTTCCCAGAAATTAATGCAAAACCGTCTAGGTTCCCGGAATGGTATCACTTTTTAGGGCGTTGAAGAGCATCTGAGAAGAGGATTTCAGTGATATAATTTCCTTTAATTTTCAGAATGAATCTTCCACTCTGCAGCGGAGTGTGCGGTGTTTTCAAACTTCCTGGCAGATCTAACTTGGTGTTGGTCTGGGATTCGAACCCAGAACCTTAGCTACTGCGAACAATGCTCTACCCGACTAAACTATCTAGGCCCGTCGTAGCTATACTTCCGCCATAACCCTTGTCCAATCCTTCAAACGTAACAGAAATTTTCGTGAATACCTTGCGGAACTTCCACGTCTGGAAGAAAGCATACTGCGGGGAAATAGCTTATCTGCCAGGAAGCTTCAGCCTTCATTAGTGTTTGCGGTTTAAGACGAAAGCAACCGGCTCAGCAACTTTTTCCTATGTTTCATTGACAGTGGAGGTGAACTGCGCGTAGCCTAGGCGCTTCTGCCTCGCATTTAACACACTTGGTCGAAAAGCGCGAGGGACTCATGAATAGCGATGTTGGTGTGTGTATGGAAAGTGCTTCCGATGACTGGCATGTGCTGCAAATTGCCTGCCACCTAACCTACTTTTCACTCACTCACTCACTGCACATACGGCTATTTCATAGATGACTGTGCCTTTGTACGCACCTTAAACAGGAAGAGATGAGACAACGCTAGATCGAACGTCCATATATGTACTGCGCTAATGGCGGACTCGTGCCCTCTGACGTGGCATCTCAGGCGCGTAACAGAATGTTGTACTTAGTCAGGAATTAGTCACGTCGCAGATGACCAGTGGAACAGGTGAATGACTAAGTCCTGGTCGCTGTATGTGTCATTGACAGTCAGACAGATTTCCGATGCTAGACCAAGCTTCCTGCAAGTGTAAAAGATTTTTACCCTAGGAAACAACAATAAGCGATTAATTCCTGCAGATTCTTTTATTTAAACAGTGTTTCGCGTTGGAAAAAAGCCGTCCACAGGCGGTTACTACAGGTTCATCAGTGAACGAATCTTGTCCTGTTGTTTTTGGTTTCCGAACCCTTATGCATGGTCACTTTCATTAGGTTTTCCCCTCTTACAATGACGTTTTCTTCTGAGGGCATCACAGTTTCAGCTTGAGATCAGATAATTACGTATGGTCTTTTTTTTCTCCATGTTCTAAACTGGTCGTTGTGTTTCTTGGAGCAAAAATTTTTAACTCAGTTTCTGACTCGTAACTCTTTAGAAGTGTAGTTTCTTACATGATGTCTATATTCAAAATTTGTCTCAAAATGTCTGGCGTCAATGAAAAAGCGTCTCTGTAAGTAGCTGTGTAGCGGCGCGCCTTCCGTACCCGGCTATCCGAGCGGGTGAATCAAACAGAGCACACAAGGCGTTTGAGAACCTGTGACGCTACCTTTATCTCGAGAAAGGCGTAGCGAGTCGTTGGGAGCAGCCAATTCGATCAGGTTTCGTGGAGTTACGACGTGGCGCAATACCAAGCCAACGACCACATAAATTTCATAGCAGGCGGCGCAAATGTCAGTCTGTGTCTTCGGCGGAATACTGTGAAAATGTCGCCCAGAAAAGGTTACGACTTCTTGGCAACCACTGTAAATTGTCTTAGGTTGAGAATCCACAAGTAAGAAATACAGAAAGTTTCGCGGTTCGCCTTTTCAGTTTACACAAAAGGAAGAAAGTTAATTACATTGCAAGTAATGTAACTCGTATCTTTGAAACGTCTGGAAAAATAAAGCTACCTATTCTGTAATAATTCTGCGTAAAAGGAAAGTACTGCGATAGAAAATCCAAAAGCCGATTCGAGCACCCCAGTAGTTTACGAGGCATTGTTTTATTGGAGGAGTGCTATTGCTTTCCTCCGATAAGCAAACTGACCTTACATACGGTTATAGAAAGCGCACTTCAGCGTCGAATTTCAAAAATGGTTCAAATGGCTCTGAGCACTATGGGACTCAACTGCTGAGGTCATTAGTCCCCTAGAACTTAGAACTAGTTAAACCTAACTAACCTAAGGACATCACAAACATCCATGCCCGAGGCAGGATTCGAACCTGCGACCGTAGCGGTCTTGCGGCTCCAGACTGCAGCGCCTTTAACCGCACGGCCACTTCCGCCGGCTCGTCGAATTTCAACCAGTGTGCAGATTCGGATTTTTGATATATATAGAGACAGAGAGAGAGAGATGGCGGTAGTATCGCGTACACAAGGTGCAAAAGGATAGTGCAATGCGGCGTTGTCATTTCTACTCAGGTGATTCATGTGAAAAGCTATCCGACGTGAATATGGTTGCACAACAGGAGTTAGCAGACTTAGAACGCGGAATGGTAGTTGGAACTAGACGCTTCGGACATTCCATTTCGGAAATCGTTAGGGAATTCAGCATTCTGAGATCCATAGTGTCTTAAGAGTGTGCCGAGAATACCAAATTCCAGGCATTAACTTTCACTGCGGACAACGCACGGGCGGACAAACTTCACTTAACGACCGAGAGCAGCGGCGTTTGCGTAGAATTGTCAACCCTAACAGACAAGCAACACTGCGTGGCAGAAATGAATGTGGGATGTACGACGGACGTATCCGTTAGAACAGTGCGCGAAATTTGGCATTAATAGCCTGTGGCAGCAGACGACCAACGAGAGTGCTTTGCTGACAGCACATCACTTGCAGTGCCTCTCCTGGGCAAGTGACCGTGTCGGTTGGACCCTAGACGACTGAAAAACCGTGCCTGATCAGATTAGTCCCTATTTCATTTGGTAAGAGCTGATGATAGGGTTCTAGTGTGGGGCAGACCCCACGAAGCGATGGACCCAAGTTGTCGACAAGGCACTGTGCAAGTGGGTGGTAGCTCCGTAATGGTGTGGGCTGTGTTTACGTGGAATGTACTGGGTGTTCTGGTCCAGCTGAACCAATTATTGACAGGAAATGGTTATGTTCGGCTACTTGCAGATCATTTTTTTTTTTTGTTCCCAAACAACGATTGAACTTTTATGTATGAGAAGGCGCCATGTCACGAGGCCACTATTGTTCGCGATTGGTTTGAAGGACAGTCTGGACAGATCGAGCGAATGGTTTTGCTACCGCCATAGCCCCATATGAATCTTATCGAACAATTAGGGGACATAATCGAGAGACATAATCGCGCACAAAATCCTGCACCGGCAGCATTTTCGCAATTATGGCCGGATATAGACGCAGCGTGGTTCAATATTTCTGCAGGGCCTTCCAACGATGGTCGAGATGCTGCACTATGCCGGCTAAAAGCGATCCGACACATTATTAGGAGCTGTCTCAAGACTTTTGTCACCAGGGAAAATTGCTACAAGTGTAGGAAACAGCCTAACACTGACATGCAATGAGCAGTAGTATTACGAAGTAAGATGTACGGAATTTGATTTATGGGGGATTCGTAAAATTCTGGGTGTCTCAAAAAGATTCAACCTATTTCATAAGACTAAATTTTCTACATGGGTTGTTGTTGTTATGGTCTTCAGTCCTGAGACTGGTTTGATGCAGCTCTCCATGCTACTCTATCCTGTGCAAGTTTCTTCATCTCCCAGTACCTACTGCAACCTACATCCTTCTGAATCTGCTTGGTGTATTCATCTCTTGGTCTCCCTCTACGATTTTTACCCCCTACGCTGCCCTCCAATACTAAATTGGTGATCCCTTGATGCCTCAGAACATGTCCTACCAACCGATCCCTTCTTCTGGTCAAGTTGTGCCACAAACTTCTCTTCTCCCCAATCCTATTCAATACTTCCTCATTAGTTATGTGATCTACCCATCTAATCTTCAGCATTCTTCTGTAGCACCACATTTCAAAAGCTTTTATTCTCTTCTTGTCCAAACTATTTATCGTCCATGTTTCACTTCCGTACATGGCTACACTCTATACAAATACTTTCAGAAACGACTTCCTGGCACTTAAATCTACACTCGATGTTAACAAATTTCTCTTCTTCACAAAGGCTTTCCTTGCCATTGCCAGTCTACATTTTATATCCTCTCTACTTAGACCATCATCAGTTATTTTGCTCCCCAAATAGCAAAACTCCCCTACTACTTTAAGTGTCTCATTTCCTAATCTAAGTCCCTCCGCATCACCCGACTTAATTCGACTACGTTACATTGTCCTCGTTTTGCTTTTGTTGATGTTCATCTTATATCCTCCTTTCAAGACACTGTTCATTCCGTTCAACTGCTCTTGCAAGTTCTTTGCTGTCTCTAACAGAATTACAATGTCATCGGCGAACCTCAAAGTTCTCCATGGATTTTAATACCTACTCCGAATTTTTCTTTCGTTTACTTTACTGCTTGCTCAATACACAGATCGAATAGCATTGGGGAGAGGCTACAACCCTGTCTCACTCCCTTCCCAACCACTGCTTCCCTTTCATGCCCCTCGACTTTTATAACTACCATCTGGTTTTTGTACAAATTGTAAATAGCCTTTCGCTCCCTGTATTTTACCCCTGCCGCCTTTAGCATTTGAAAGAGAGTATTCCAGTCAACATTGTCAAAAGCTTTCTCTAAGTCTACAAATGCTAGAAACGTAGGTTTGCTTTTCCTTAATCTGTCTTCTAAGATAAGTCGTAGGGTCAGTATTGCCTCACGTGTTCCAACATTTCTATGGAATCCAAACTGATCTTCCCCGAGGTCGGCTTCTACCAGTTTTTCCATTCGTCTGTAAAGAATTCGCGTTAGTATTTTGCAGCTGTAACTTATTAAACTGATAGTTCGGTAATTTTCTCATTTGTCAACACCTGATTTCTTTGGGATTGGAATTATTATATTCTTCTTGAAGTCTGAGGATATTTCGCTTGTCTCATACATCTTGCTCACCAGATGGTAGAGTTTTGTCAGGACTGGCTCTCCCAAGTCCGTCACTAGAATGCAGTCTACTACCGGGGCCTTGTTTCGACTCAGGTCTTTCAGTGCTGTGTCAAACTCTTCACGCAGTATCGTATCTCCCATTTCATCTTCATCTACATCCTCTTCCATTTCCATACTATTGTCCTCAAGTACATCGCCCTTGTATAGACCCTCTATATACTCCTTCCACCTTTCTGCTTTCCCTTCTTTCCTTAGAACTGGGTTTCCATCTGAGCTCTTGATATTCATACAAGTGGCTCTCTTTTCTCCAAAGGTGTCTTTAATTTTCCTGTAGGCAGTATCTATCTTACCCCTAGTGAGATAAGCCTCCAGATCCTTGCATTCGTCATCTAGCCATCCCTGCTTAGTCATTTTGCACTTCCTGTCGATGTTATTTTTGAGACGTCTGTATTCCTTTTTGTAAAAATACAAATCTGTGGTGAATTTTGTCCTAGACATCGAAACTAAAAGCTTGTCTTGAACCACTGTAAGCTGCCAGTTCTTGCAGTTGTCACTAGCAGATTCCGTGGTGCAGCTTCTTCGCTTGCTCTATTATTGAAATCACGTACATGGATATGTTGGAGATTTGCCTTTCTTCTTAGTAGCGAGATTATGCCGAAACCACCGCACTGGAGCCTGCATGTAAGGTTCTGAACATTGAGCTGCCTAGAACGCATAGGCCGTAAGAGGAGCACAGATCCAGCATTATACCACTGGTCTCCAAGGTCGTCTGTTCTCACGGTTTGCGATTTCTTTTTGTCGAGGTTTGTAAACACTTTCCTGCCCCCTATCCTTTCAGGAACTGCAACGCCGCAGCAGCAGCAGCAGCAGTAGAGCAGGGAATGTAGTAATTGTAGACATATTCTCAAACATATGGGACGAGTAAGAATATCATCTGCAAAATGAGACGGTTCTTCTGGAAATAAAAATTTTGTAGTCGTATACCTAAGGTAATCCCAAGTTTCTATCTTCATTCGTCTGGAAAATGAAAAGACAAGGTGCAGTCAGGAACCCCACAAGTAAGTGCGATAGGACCACAGTAATTCTCGATATACGTAAGTGATCTGACGGCCAAGGTGAGCAGCAATGATGCTGTGGTGTAACGGAAGGTGTCGCCGTTCAGTGATTGTAGGAAGGTACAAGATGACTTATACAGAATTTCAAACTGGTGTGTTGAATGGTACCTAGCACTAAACGTATAGTAATGTAAGTTAATGCGAATTAGGACGAGAAACAATCCCGCGGCCTTCCACTACGTTAGTAGTGTGCTACTTCACACAGCCATGTCTCTTAAATATGCAGATATAACGCTGCAAAGCGATATGAAATAGAACGAGCACATAGAGAGGATAGTAGGGAAAGCGAATGGTTGACTTCGATTTATTGGGAAAATTTTTGGAAAGGGTGGTTCGCCTGTAAAAGCGACCGCGTTTAGAACACTAGTGCGGCCCATTCTTGAGTACTGTTAGAGTGTCTGGGATTTCCAGCAAATCAGAGGCGGGCTGCTACATTTGTTACCGGGGGTTCGATCAATACACGAGTGTTACGGAGATGGCTCGTGAACTCAAATGAGAATCCCTGGAAGCAAGGCTACTTTCTTTTCGCGGAACACTATTGAGATAATTTAAAGAACCGGAATTTGAAGTTTACGGCGGAACGATTCTAATGCCGCCAGCGTACATTTCGCCTAAGGACCATGAAGACAAGATAAGGGTCTCATATAGAGTCATACAAACAGTTGTCTTTCCTTCGCTCTGTTTGCGAGTGGAAAAGGGAGGGAAATAACTGGTAGTGGTATAACGTACCCGCCGCCACGCACTGTGCTTTGGTTTGCAGAGTAAGTAGATGTGAATGAAGAAGTCTTGTGTAAATGGATGATTCTGTCTGATACGCCCTGCAGAACGCCTAAAAGCCTATAGTGCAGTCTCCATTGTTTTCGGGTATTTTAAAATTCCGCCTAGGACATTGCCAACAGTGTTGTAAGCTTAAAATCTGATATATCGAGGATCTTGGAGGGAAAATAAAAAAAATATTTTCGATCTCTGTCTATTCATTTGGAACTTTCTGACATTACAAAGAAGACAGAAACGACGACTACATAGTGAAGAAATTATTGGGAAAAACCTGATGCTTCATATTACTGCTTGTGATACAGTCATTGATTCAACTGACCGTTTACTACATGTCCACTGTATTTCGGTCATAAGGCAGCTTCGTATGTCCAACGCACGTGGGTTATTACTTCTTTCGTCCCTTTTGTCAAACAAGATTGCTGTAGCAAGTTGCGGTTTCTCAACTGTCCTGTTAGTAACTCCGTCTTGACCTCAACATTATGTTCTTGATCTGCTAGCCAGGCAGGACGATGAGCTGCGACCTTGCGCCTCGCATAACAGCTTTCTAAGCACTGCCGTCACAGCTGGAATCGATCTGTTAACGCCCTGGATCATAGCTCCGCCATTCCAACGCGCGTTTGCTACGTGTTACAGGCTGTTGACGTCTAGCGCAGTGGCACATGTTTGCTTGTCTGAGCGAGAGGCTAATGGTTGTCTGGAGAAGGTTAAGCGATGCGTTGCATCCTGGCGCTATCGTTGATAGTCTCTCATTTGTGACGACTCGAGTTCAGAACCCGGTCCGGTCTATAGAGTTACGTTGCCGCGGTGCCGCTATAGTGCTTAAGACAATTTCCGAGACGGTCCATTTCCTTCTACATTACGGACTTTTTCTCTGTGTCTAAGGACCTCGCTATAGACGGGACGCTACCAATACATCTACAATCTGCCAACCATCCGGCGTGTACTTCGGCGATCGAGAAGAACGGCCGTTCAAATGAATTAAAATTATTCTTTTTTGCGACCTGAGAGTGGTGAAGAAGCAGTCTGTTGCCTTGAAATGTACGCCAAAAACTGACGCACGGTGCCTCTCTTTAGCGCCTGTCATTGTATTTACTGGATTTTGTTCACGCTATTTGCTTTTTGCAATGCTCTGTGTAAGACAGAGTATTTGTTTATTTTTTAATATTTTTCTTACAGGTCTTATTGCTTCTTACTCTTCGCATTCGTCTTACTTGCTCTGTTCTCGTCTGGATCTTCTCTTATCATGAACAGTAGTACTGCATTAGAATTTCTCTCTGATCAAAAAGTCATGCTTCAAACATGTGACTTTATTGCTCGTAATATGACGCGTTTCGGATTTAGCCGTCTTCAGATATGCAGGAGCAACATACTGCACGTAGATTCGAAGTCTACAAGATGTGTGCTTACGATCGTTACGCACACATCTTATAACCTTTGTGTATACGTACAACGTCTTGCTCCTAGATATCTGCAGATGGCTAAGTCCGAAACGCGTCATATTACGAGCAATAAAGTCCGTCTATGTTTGAAGCATGACTTATTGATTAGCGACCAATCCGGCTTTTTGCTCATTTCCAACATGGTTGCCTGCTTCCTAAGCAACTTTATGTCGCAAGTGTATTGCTTCTCTATCATCTCTTATTCTTTCGTGGTCTCAGAATAATGAAAAACACTGAAGAATAGTTCCAACGACAGTTTTGTAAGTTGATTTTTATAAGGGTGAATTACAATCTCTCAGAATTTTTCCAGTGAATCTTAGCCAGGCATTTGTTTTTCTAAAACTACTTTTACGTCGTCGTTCTGCTATAAATCGCACAATTCGCACACTCGTAGGTATTTGATGTTTGTGATTCTTTCCAGCCATAGGCCGCCAATCACAGAGTTGCATATTTACGCGCAAGATGTTAAATTTTCTTATGTTAAGGTTCAACTATCAGTCCCTGCACCAAAGGTCGATCTTCTGCAGGTCTTCCCGTATTTATGTTCAGTATTACAGCGTTACAATTAGACTATACACTACAACTTCATGGATCTTATGATGCTATCCCTCAGATAATTCAAGTGTATCGTCAACAGTGATGGTTCTCTAATAGTCCATCGTGGGTACTTCAGAAATTACCATCACAACTCGAAGTGTTAGCTCTGGTGTGCTCCCTTAAATTTCTCAATTCTTCTGCAGGCGATTAGATTCCCTCAATTCCATAGACTCTGTCCTTCTCACTAGAGCCCTTGCTGCTGCTTCTGGTGATCGTGCTCCTTGGCCATAGATCGCTTGTTACTTGGTCTTATTACTCGATTTATGTATTTTCGGCGTTTTTAATATTTTGTTGTTGCTGTTGTGGTAATAATAGTTTTCAGTCTGAAGACAGGTTTGATGCAGATCTCTGCACTAGTCTATTATGTACAAGCCCCCTCATCTCCGAATATCTACTGCAATTTGCAACCATTCGAACCTGCTTGGCCGCGCGGGGTAGCCGAGCGGTCTTGGGCGCCATATCACGGTCCATGGGGCTTCCGCCGTCGGAGGTTCAAAGTGGTTCAAATGGCTCTGAGCACTATAGTACTTAACATCTGTGGTCATCAGTCCCCTAGAACTTAGAACTACTTAAACCTAACTAACCTAAGGATATCACACACATCCATGCCCGAGGCAGGATTCGAACCTGCGACCGTAGCGGCCGCGCGGCTCCAGACTGAGCGCCTAGAACCGCTGGACGTCGGAGGTTCGAGTCCTCCCTCGGGAATGAGTGTTATCCTTAGCGTAAGTTAGTTTAAGTTGGATTAAGTAATGTGTAAGCTGGTTGGCTCTGAGCACTATGGGACTCAACTTCTGAGGTCATTAGTCCCCTAGAACTTAGAACTAGTTAAACCCAACTAACCTAAGGACATCACACACATCCATGCCCGAGGCAGGATTCGAACCTGCGACCGTAGCGGTCTCGCGGTTCCAGACTGCAGCGCCTAGAACCGCACGGCCACTTCGGCCGGCAATGTGTAAGCTTAGGGACCGATGCCCTCAGCAGTTTGGTCCCATAAGACCTTACCACAAATTTCCAATTGAACCTACTTACTGTAGTCAGGCCTTCGTCTCCATCTACAATTTTTCCTCTGCCCCTTTCCCAACACAAATTTCCCTCCATTACTAGCTTGACGATTCCTTGCTCCCTCTGGATATGTTCTATCAACTTGCCTCTTCTTTTAGTTAACTTATGACATAAATTAGTTTTGTTCTCAAGTGGATTCCGTGCACCTTCATTGGTTGACCGATCTACATCAATACTCCGCAAACCACCATTCTGGGTATGGCGTAGGGTAATTCTGATATAAACAATTGACCAGCGGTTCCTCCTTTCCCTATTCCACTCGCGAATGGCGCATGAGAAGAATGATGGCCAAGCCCGTTCTAAGCCACTTTTTTCGTGGATGTGTTACATTTCCTTAAGATTTTTCCTGTGAATCTCAGTCTAGCATCAGCTTTTCCTACTATTTGTATTATGAGGTCAGTCCGGTTAAGATCGTTCTAGACCGTTATTCCTAGATATTTTACGTTGGACACTGTTCCCAGTAATTTGTCATCAATAGTGTAGTTGAACAGTAGTGGATTTCTTTTCCTGTATATACGCCTCAACCGCCAGACCCCGCACCATTTATCAATGCTCTGTAGGTCGTTTTACGTATCTATAGCATTATTTTATAGCGTCGCATTGGAAAAGCTTTTATACTGATTAACATTAAAGTTTCATATACATGTAATGTTACAGATCAGACAGATACTTTCAGATAAGCTTTCGTAACACTAAAATTTGTATGTAATGTTAACGAATTTCTCTTTATCAGCAAGTGTCATTCTTGCTATTGTCAGTCTCCGTTTTATGTCCTCTCTATTTCTGCCGTCGTATGTTATTTTGCTGCCCAAATAACAAAATTCATCTACTCATTTCCGAATTTAATCGCCTCAGCATCGTCTGATTTAATTGTGCAACTTTAAATTAGCCATGTTTCACCTTCAGTGATGCTTGCATCTTGTATAGTACAAATTTTCGCTCGTTAATGCTCAAGACACTTTGTTGAGCTCAGAAGTTTCTACACTATTTAGTTCGAGTAATCATTCACTCCTTGGGAATGCGAAGTTATACACCAGACCAGTTCCTGTTCGATGACGTAATGGCGCAAGCATGCGGGTCCCTCATGTAGAGAAGCGTTTCTAGTATACAAATGACACAAGGCCACATGCTCCGCTGCACACAAGTAGATACGTAAAAAAGGCGATGTCAGTCATGATACCAACAGTACTTCCGCGTCTGTGGTGGACAGGAACAGTAGGCGATATTTTAATTTGACTACCTCTCTTTATTGCAAGATAACGGGTCAGCTGCACTAAATTTATTTAAAAATTCCTGAAATACCAAACTATATCCCACTTTACGTCAGTCGAAATGTGTGTTTTGCCTGATGGCATGTAGCGACATGTTAATCCCTTAACCAGAAACGGCGGAGCGAACGTTATTATAACCAATTGGCGTATATAGCCTGCGCGTTATTCAGACTTGCATTTGATAGCTTCTTTGAAGCAGCCTCATGTCAGTGTTGCACCCCCTCCTGACCACGCCACAAGAGAGCGTGAAACAGGAGGGCTGATAAAGAATAAAAACCCTTTCCAACTTCGGATCTTATTTCGTCGAATGTTTTTGGATGGCTTCTAGAGGTTCCACCCTGTATGCCGGAGCAAAAATTGCAAAATGGTTCAAATGGCTCTGAGCACTATGGGACTTCTGAGGTCATCAGTCCCCTAGAACTTAGAACTACTTAAACCTAACTAACCTAAGGACATCACACAAACACCCATGCCCGAGGCAGGACTCGAACCTGCGACCGTAGCGTCGTGCGGTTCCAGACTGTAGCGCCTAGAACCGCGCGGCCACCCCGGCCGGCGCAAAAATTGCAGTCGCACTTCATTACGAAGAGGTCAGATCACGTCTGTTGGGACTGCAGCTCCGCGGTGTCCTTAAGAGTAGGTTTGAATTATTCGGGAGGTGTCAGCAGCGTCGAACGTTGCGAAGAACATTGTCCTGTTGATCATCGAACATCAAATCGTCGTTTGCGACGGTGAAATCTGTGGGAATGATCGTCCCAAGGGACACGATTATTTCATTTACGGCCTTTATGCTACCCCCTGAGGCCTTTTCGTCTGTTCTGAGCGGTGGTGTGTCGGAAATGTTTTCTTCGGCCATCCATAAGAAAACCGCGTGACTTTAACGCTGGGTGTCGCGGTTCTGGCCTCCATCACAGAGGTGTGAAAAGAACGGGTGAGCTGTGGGTGAGAGGGGGTATGACTACCTTATCAACTTGTGATAGGTCCGCGATGGCGTTGGACACAATTGTGGCGAAATTTGGTGCCAACGTGATGTCGTCGGCCAGCCTTACAACTGATACGAGCCTCTGAGCCGTGGCATTATTTTCGCATGACACCCTGCTGTTGGAAGCGTCGCCGAGTCTGATGGTGACGTCGCTGGACGCCACGCTTTTGCACCAGTACAGAGGAAAGTTTTTGGCACCTTTGGACCACATTTCAAACTTGTGAATCACAATGGGAGGAATGTTCGGCTTTTCGGAAAAGTGTTTTTTTTCTCTTTTTTGCGCTGTGTAGATTATGATAAAGTTACTGATTACACGTTAAGTAACACTGAAGCTCCAAAGGTATTGGTCTAGGCATGCGTATGGAAATATAGCGATATGTAAACGGGCAGAATACGGCACTGCGATCAGCAACGCCTACATAAGACGAATGTCTGGCGCAGTTGTTAGATCGATCACTACTCCTAAAATGGCAGGTTATCGAGATTTAAGTGAGCTTGAACGTGATGTTATAGTCGGCGCACGAGCTATGGGGCACGACATCTTCGAGGTAGCGATTAAGTGGGGATTTTCCCGTACGACCATTTCACGAGTGTACCGTGAGTATCAGAAATCCGGTAAAACATCAAATCTCCGCCATCGCTGCGGCCGGAGAAATATCCTGCAAGAACGGGACCAACGACGACTGAAGAGAATCGTTCAACGTGACAGGTTCAACGTGACAGAAGCGCAACCCTTCCGCATATTTCTGTAGTTTTCAATGCTGTGCCACCAGCGAGTGCCAGCGTGCGAACCATTCAACGAAACGTCAGTGATATGGGCTTCTGGAGCCAAAGGCCGACTCGTGTACCCTGAATGACAGCGCGACACAAAGCTTTACGCCTCGCCAGGGCCCGTCAGCACCGACATTGGTCTGTTGATGACCGCAAACATGTTGCCTGGTCTGATCAGTCTCGTTTCAAATTTTATCGAGCGGATGGACGTGTAGGGGTATGGAGACAACCTCATGAATCCATGGACCCTGCATGTCACCTGGGGACTGTTCAAGCTGGTGGAGGCTCTGTAATGGAGTGGGGCGTGTGCAGTTGGAGTGATATGGGACCCTTGATACGTCTAGATACGACTCTTTCCGATGACACATACGTAAGCATCCTGTCTGATCACCTGCATCCATATCCTGTCTGATCACCTGCATCCATTCATGCCCATTGTGCATTCCGACGGACTTGGGAAATTCCACCAGAACAATAGAACATCCCACATGTCCATAATTGCTACAGAGTTGCTCCAGGAACACACTTCTGACTTTAAACACTTCCGCTGGCCGCCAAAATCCCCGACATGAACCCGACATGAACATCATGCGTGCTCGCGGAGACCCTACACGATGTTAGGCAGGTGTACCAGTTTCTTTGGCTCTTCAGTGTATAAAGAAACAATTGGAATAACGTAAATCTGCATTTTTAGTGATATCTCTTATCAGTGTGTGATGTGGGTATCACATTTTAAAAATCACTCTATGTAACATTCATTTTTATCATCTGGAAACACTGAAACTACTTTGAGGGAAACTGAACTTTCAGACTACCCCCTAGAATGCTATGTCTCAAAAACTAGTTGTGACTATAGAAAGATGTTTCTTTCGTTTCGGAAATACAATGGCTTTTTGAAGACGTCTGCATTCCTGTGGTCCCAGGCAACTTTTGTGTAAACCGTTAAGTGATCCGCTAAGAACAGCCTGGGCAGTCAAGTGTGGTTTCTGGCAAGATTCCTACACTTGCTAAGTAGTCAAATGCTGGCAGCTCGGTATGTTTTCGTCTGCCTTGTTTCTAGGCACCTGTCAACTGGGTGCAATGGTACATAGTATCTGACTTGCGAGTTATTGTTGATTTGGATTACGTTGCCTTTGAAAGTGACGTAAGGTTCAGACTTTGGAACTACACTGAGTTATATGTAATGTATACGCATTTTTTATTAAAATTGAAAGACATATTACGTGATATTTTAAAACAGGTTATACATATTACAGCTTTCGTTTGTCATATTATATAGTCCTTTTGTTTTGTTTTTATCTGTAAGATTTGACAGGGAGTTAATATTTTTTTTTAAATGACAGATAATTTGAGGTTGAAATATAAATAATTCTGTTATTTTAAGAAGAATGTAAAAAGATGATAGGACAGATGTGAGATTTCTTAGTGCCATCACCGATTGTGACTGGCGGTGAATACATTGGAATGGTCTGTTTGAGCTATTGCCTGTCAGTCATATAAAAATATTTTATAGTTAGTAGCAGAGAAATTGTACACTAAGATCAGGTATTCATACATGTGAAGCATCGGATGTTTTCTTGATTAGAATGGCAGCATTTTACACTACATTTTATCTAGTATTCGCTATCCTTAACTATTATTTGGCTGATTATGTCAGAGCATTTTGGCTTGCTATGACAGATTAATAATTCTAGGTATCTTATTTGCTATTACTTCTCATCCTCCTCCTGCTCCTCGTTCTCCTTCTTATCAACTTTAGTGTCACTGTTGTCGCTGTCCCCTCTTTGGAGATTGTTGTTACGTTGCATATAGGTATGTCTGTTACATGTTGTTTTTGGAATACTGTCTGTTAATGTATTTAACTTGCACATTGTTTCTTGGTCTATTATTGCTGTATATATACAAGGTGCTTCAGAACTCATGTTACACACTTTTAAAGGTTGTGGAGGTGACATAGTAGATCAAGTTCTATATAGGAACCCATGTCAAGAAACGGTTCGTTTTCATGTTACGAGAAAAACAAGAGCTAGATGTCTCTAACGCAGTTCGCCTGTTATGGTATACGGCCCACTTTCATGAATGGTACGACAATACGACGTGCCGGCCGCGGTGGTCTCGCGGTTAAGGCGCTCAGTCTGGAACCGCGCGACTGCTACGGTCGCAAGTTCGAATCCTGCCTCGGGCATGGATGTGTGTGATGTCCTTAGGTTAGTTAGGTTTAAGTAGTTCTAAGTTCTAGGGGACTGATGACCACAGAAGTTAAGTCCCATAGTGTTCAGAGCCATTTGAACCATTTTTGAACAATACGACGTCACGCGGTGCCCTCTGTTTCCATCTGCCTTGACTTCGTGTTTTCCGGTAATGCATCAGTTGACACTACAGTGACTAACACTGCAGTGACAGGATGCCTGAGTGCACGTTCGCTGAAATCATCGATATGTTGTTAATTTACGATGAAGCTCGGCGTAATGGAAGAGAAGATCAATATCTCTGCCACGAGTAAATTTCAAATCGTGTGTCCCAGTCTCATTCTGTGTTTATCATAATAGAACAACGGCTGCGGGGAAGCGGGAAATTCACTAGCGGTAGGGCAAACTATGGTGCTCCAAGAAGGCGGCCCACAGTCTTTATAAGAACGGAAAGTTGAAGAGAACTCATCGACGAGTACTCAGCCCATTGCATGTGACAAGCAAGTGTCCCACTCGTGTGTCTGCCGTGTTCTGCGTGAAGAGCACCTCCACGCATATCACCACCAGAATGTAAACGCCGTGCTCCCGGAAAATTTTTCTGGCACCTGTCAGGTTCTACACTCGGTTTTTACACCGTTATATGAATTTTCCTCAGTTTCCTAGGCGAATTTCGTTCACCGAAGAAGCGCGTTTCAACAGGGAAGACGATTTGAACGCTGCAAATATTCACATTTGGGATCACGAAAACCCCAAAACCACGTGTACACAAAAGATTTCAGCACACTTTCGGCATCAATGTGTGGGCAGGTATCTGCAATGGTCGTGTGAGTGGGCCATATATCCCTCCTCCCTACTTAACGCGTGTCAGGTACTTGATATTCCTGCAACAAGTAATAGCAGAGTTTTTGGAGGATGTGCCACCGGACATTCGGCAAGAAAAAGTTGTGGTTCCAGCAGGATGGCGCGGTATTACATTTCGCTGTTCGCGTTTGACACCAGCTGAACGTAGGCTACAGGGACAGATGGATCGGTTGTGGTGGACCACCTGCTAGCCCACCTAGATTCTCAGATATAACCCCTTTCGACTTTTTCTTGTGGGGCCATGCGAAGAGCCTTCTTTACGCCGCGCAGGGTAGCCGTGCGGTCTATAGGGTCTTGTCACGGTTCGCGCGGCTCCCCCCCCCCCCCCCCCCCTCCCTCCCGGTCGGAGGTTCGAGTCTCCTCCCTCGGGCATGAGTGTGTTCGTCCTTAGCGTAAGTTAGATTAAGTAATGCATGAGCCTAGGGACCGATGACCCCAGCACTTTGGTCCCATAGTCCTTACCACAACTTTCCAACTTTCTTCTTTACGAGATACCTGTCCAGGCCGAGGAAGATATGGTTGCATGGATCGTGGCAGCGACAGAAGTGATTAAGCATATGCGAACTTACTGCGCAGATACACTGTGTGCACCGAACACGGTGGTCGTCAAATTCAACAACTTCTTCGTCTAAATCATCGTATGCTGTATTTTCTCCATACCTAATTTCATCTGCAGCATCTTTGCGAAACATTGTCCTTATACTATTACTCTTATTAACATTAAAAACGTTTCCTCGTTCCGCCATTTCAATATCGTCCACTGGTCCTGGATATAAAGTTCCTCCGTCGTACTGTATTGAACCATGTTGTCCCGTGCTTAAATACTCATTTAACCAAGACATTGTGCTGACTAAATAAATGTTACTAGCTTCTGCATTTATATACGTAACAGCAACATCTGTCACTGCATGCCGCGAATGGCTGTGACCGATTACGCGCGATTTCTTTCTGTCGCCAACCTTATGCTGGCGTGGGTGCTTGCCCAGATAGCCGGCTTGAAAAGCCAACTATCTCAGCACCACAGCCACAGGCGCCATGGCGACCTTGGGACCAAAGGACCCGGGGGGGGGGGGGGGGGGGGGGGAGATCGAGTGTATGGTCAACATGAATCATGACGCACTTGCGGCCGCACATGTGCGTCGATTCGTTGGCGGCAGAAAGAAATCGCGCGTAATCGGTCACAGACATTTGCGCCATGCACTATATAAAGGGGTATGTTAGGGTCTTAGGAACCATGTCTTCTGACAACTTACTGATCATTGCGTCTACCTCTGACCACATATACATATACATAGGGGCGATATCTGTACGTCTTGTTTGCCTTGCAACACGGAAACAAAGCATTTCCGGACATAGTTTCCCCACGGAAAGCTTGATCTGCTAAGTCCCCTCTACAGCCTCTAGAACTGGGTAACATGAATTGTGAAATACCCTGTATGTAGTTCTGCCTATAGATCGCATGTTGCCCGCAGAAGATAGTGTGTTCTGGGAACCTTCTTCCCCGCAAATGCATGTATATGTCAAGCTGTTTCAATGCGCGGTACAAGGTGCATGTCCAGTTAAGAATGTGCCATACGGCGACGGGGATTGTATGTTTCATTCTCAACCGCTCCACTGAGATGCAATGCAGTTTCCGTTATGTATATGCGGAATGTGTAAAAGTGCAGTAAAACATAGTGAGCAGCGAGACAGAAATCAGCTGCGAGTGACGACGTATAGGGTGGCGGGTTTTGGGGTGGTGGCTGCAGACGGCACTGCGCGGCATTGATTGGCACGCGTGCGCTTACGGCCGCGATTGAGGTTAGGTCAGGCGTTGCCGGCGCCACCTTGGCCTGGAAACCCGCGCCGACTCCAGCCGTAGCGTCACTGCCGGTACGCACTCTACGGACCCGTTTCGTCAGATGTGCGCATTTGCATAACTCTCACTCGCTTATTTGAAATTAGTGCTGGTCACCAAATTCCCCGTACCGCTATGTATAACGCTGTTTACCTGTAATGCAGAATCGCATATTCTGCGAATGGATGTTTTCAGTAGCAGTTACGCAGTAAACCGAAATATAAAGTTTGCGTCATACTACCAAGTGTGTCGTTCCGCAGTAGCTTTCGGCGTTTCACCACGCCCAAGTCTCTCGGAGAGGGCTGAAATAGTATATGATAACTCCATCCCATGTGCAGACAAAAATTACGCCACGAATATGTGTTTATAAAAAGTCATAGTCTTCAGAGTTTAGCTGTAGAAAATAAATTATCTCTTTCTGACTGTTTCTAATTAGCTAATTTGTAGACTCGAAAGTCAAAATGCTTGATGTAAAGGAAGTAACACTACAGAGCGCACTTTTGCAAATCTAGTCCAAAAAAATCGCATAGTTTAGCATAAAACTTTTCGTGTTACTATTATGCCAATGGACTACTCGCTGAGGTGCCAAAGTTATGGGGGAAGTCCCCTGCATAAATATTCAGCTATGCTTCCTCTGCAGCCGTCCACAATTGCGGAAGTGTTGCCGGTGCTGAATTTTGTGCGCGAACTGACCTCCGAGATGAAACTTCCTCACAGATTAAAACTGAGACTCGAGTCTCGGTCCGGCACACAATTTTAATCTGCCAGGAAGTTTCATATCAGCGCACACTACGCTGCAGAGGAAAATCTCATTCTGGACCTCTGAAATCCTCGATGCGATTCATGTCGGGCGATCTGGGTGGCCAAATCATTATTCGCTCGAATTTTCCAGAATGTTTTCCAACCAATCGCGAACAGATGTGGCGCGTTGACATGGCGCATTGTCATCCATAAAAATTCCGTATTTGTTTGGGAACGTGAGGACCAAGAATGGATAAAAATGGTCTCCAAATAGCCGAAGACAATTATTTCTAGTCAGTGATCGGTAAAGTTGGACCAGAGGACCCAGTACGCTCCAAGTAGACACAGTCCACACCATTATGGAGCCACCACCGGCTTGCACTGTACCTTGTCGACAGCTTCGTGGCGTCTGCGCCACACTGGAACCCTACCATCAGCTCTTACCAACTGAAATCGGGACTCATCTGACCAGGCCACGGTTTTCTACTCGTCTAGCGTCCAACCGTTATGGTTGGAGACGCGCTGCAGCCGGTGTCTGCTAACAGCAAAGGCACTGCCGTCGGTCGTCTGCAGCCACAGCCCATCAACATCAGTTCCGCGACGAATACGTTTTTCTGCGGTTATTTCACGCAGGGCTGCTTGGCTGTTGGCACTGACAACTCTACGCAAACGCTGCTGCCCTCGGTCGTTACGCGATGTCCATCGGCCACTGCGTTGTCCATGGTGAGAGGTAATGCTTGAAATCTGTTATTCTCAGCACACTCTTGACACTGTGGATCTCGGAATATTGAATTTGGTAACGATGTCCAAATGGAATGCCCAACTACCTTTCCGCCTTTAAAGTTTGTTAATTCCCATTGTGCGGCCATAATCGGGCACTTTTCACATGACTCACCTGAGTACAAATACTGCCATTTAATACTTCGTGTACACGATACTACCATCCTCTGTACATGTGCACATCACTCTCCCACGACTGACGTCACTGCTGAGAGTAACCAGTAACTGTGGCTCTATGAAGTAGTAAGATATTCTCAAACAGCATGCAGACTCGTATTTGACAAAATTCTTCAATCTCTTAATTGTCTACCGGCATCACCTCTTTCGGTCAATTCATCTTTATTGCAACGTTTATAATAAGATAAAGTAATCCTTTGTTACTTGTTATTTCCTGTTTCCTTCTTTGTACTTACATTGCGTAAAATGATGCAGAGTCATTTTTCATTGTATTGACTGTTTACACCTGCATCATCACCAAACATTTGTACTAGTATATGCACGGGGTCGTCGAAAACATGCAACATGCGAATAATATTAGATGAATTGACCGTTCAAACTGGTGACAGCAATATAAAATAAAGTGAATTCATGGATATAGCGCCTAGTAGCGGTATCACTACAACTTACCGTAACATTTCTTGAATTTTTCCAAAGTACCTGTTTTTATTGATGTGGTCTTCAGACAGAAAATTGTTTGTCCGAGCAAAACGCTAATCTTTTCTACGCAAGTCTCTTCATCTCTGCATAACCACTGCAACCTAACTTCATTTGAGCTTGAGGCGATGCAGTACCGCCTCATTAGATACTCGACTAGCTACACTTATCTTCAGCATTCTTCTGTAACACAAGAATTCAAAAGTTTCTGTTCTCTTCTTGTCTGAAATTTTTTTAGCTCACATTTCACTTCCTTACAAGGTTACAAACACACAGCGAAATTTAAAATCGATCCATATTAACAAAATCCCCAAAAAACAAAATTTTCTTCGGGCCAGTGAAAGAGACAGATGCAGATTTTAAGATTGGTGCTTACAATGTGAGGCCACGACGTTGGGATCACGGATTTACTTCAACCCTTGTACACTTTTAGTAGGCCATTAAAACAACATAGTGTGCAAGTAGTAAAGTATACTAATCTGGCAATTCCGAAAAAATCGCAAGAGAAGTTTTGCGCTTGTATGATGTACTTGATGTGTCAGTGCGAAGTTGGTGGCTGTAGAAAGCCATTGTGGTTAAAAAACGGTTATCGTTTGCGCTTCGCAAGAGTGTCGTGGACGGGGCGACGGTTCGAATCCCGCATTTTGTTCGTCAATGGTCACATTATTTATTTTATATGACATTTTCATGAAGTTGTAGTGAATTTCATATGTTATTTGATTATTTAATATTTTTTTTACCAAACTGCTGAGGTCTTCGGTCCCTAGGCTAACACACTACTTAAACCAACTTACGCTAAGGACAACACACACACACACACACACACACACACACACACACACACACATGCCCGAGGGAGGGCTCGAACCTCCGACGGCGGGAGGCGCGCGAACCGTGGCAAGGCGCCCTAGACCGCACGGCTACACCGCACGGCTTACTATTTGTAATTAAATTTTCAAGGAAGAAGGAAAAATATATGATAAAAACAAATAATGAATAACGATGCGAATGACGTTATTCACAATCAGTAATTTAGTAAGTCACAATGTGCCAGATCACATGAGTAATGTACAATTACTCGTCGGATGTGCTGTCGGCATAATACGTTACGGGGTGGTATTGTCATACAGACATGGAAAACATAAATTGGAACTTCATGTAGACACAAGTGTTTTATTTCATTATATTATCTCTCGTATGTTACGTAAATTAAATAACATGGCAGTGATGGAAAAAAATACATTAATAATTAAGTTTGAGCGGGAGTCGAACTGTTGCCTGATACACGTCCGTCTTACGGAGCTCGAACGCTAATCACGTGACCGCCATTAACTCCGATGTCTAGCACCCACGCTCAGGTACGTAATCCACGTAACAGACGCGTTAAACTTCCGTTGCGATTTTCTCGGAATTGCTGGAGTAGTGCACCTTAATACTTCTACATTATGATGTTTTAATGGCGTACTAAGGGAGTACAACGTGTGAAGTAAATCTGTGATACTAACGTCGTGGTCTGTCGTTGTATTTCCCTCACGAAACATTAACCATATCGGTATCGCTGTTGAAGTGTCACTTTTAATGTAATGCATTAAATGTACCAGCAGCACTGTAGCGTCACAGTTAATTTCTGCGGTGTCCGGAAAGTGGAACCCCAGATCACATAAGAAACTTCCGTGATCTGGGATGGAACATTTCCGCGGAGGCAAGCGACTTTTCAAGGCAGCGGCAGTCCGGTACTCCACATGTCCTCCTGTCTCCTCAGCGGTCCCGTTCCGCTCTCTTCCGCGAGCGTTTTCCAGGTAGCTGGAAGCTCGCTCCGGAATGTGGACAGCGCCACCGGCCGGACCGTACGGCACGCACGGCTGTTCCCCGCGTGCCCGCGCGCTGCACATCGGCCGACGAGCGCAGCCGTCCCACGGCGACGCGACAGCCTGCTCACTGACCTAGACCAGCGCTTTGCCCGACAGGGAAGTCCGCCTCAGACGCTAATGGAGGAGCTAATCACCTTGACCCGTATGAGAATCCGCCTCTCCGTTGTAGTCTCTGCTGCCACTCAAATTTGGTATCTCGTTTCCGGTCCTGGAATTCTCGTAAGAAACACAACAACCTGCATGTTAGAGGCCGGGGTCGTCAAGCTAACAATGTCGTAACGTGTGAGAAGGGGACCACGCGAAATGGTCAGCACCTGTACCGTCCAAAGTTAAGGCATATGCAGGGCTTGGCTGGAAATAAAGTGACTGAAGTGAAGGTGGCCGAGTGATTAGGAAAAATAACATTTCTGTCAGCGGGTGGGTCGGGCAAGGTTCAATAGTTCAAATGGCTCTGAGCACTATGCGACTTAACTTCTGAGGTCATCAGTCGCCTAGAACTTAGAACTACTTAAACCTAACTAACCTAAGGACATCACACACATCCATGCCCGAGGCAGGATTCGAACCTGCGACCGTAGTGGTCGCTCGGCTCCAGACTATAGCGCCTGGAACCGCACGGCCACACCGGCCGGCGGTCGGGCAAGGCCTGACCCATTTACGTTGATGTAGTGTCCCAGGTAGCGGTTGGCATTAATGGCTCACCTCCTTCCCGACCGGCTCCAAAAACTATGTTTTTCTTTTTAATAGCTCGGCCATCTGGAACTCCCACTTCTGCCACTTTCATTTCTGGCGAAGCCCTGCATACACCTTAACTTTGGACGATATCGGTGCTGGCTAGTAGGCGGGTCACTTGTGACTGATTTGATGCGGCACACCACGAGTTTCTATCCTGTACCAACCTTTTCATGTCAGAGCAGTACTTGCAACCTACCTCCTCCATTATTTGCTGGAGGTATCCGGAGTAGACAACATTCCATTGGAACTACTGACGGCCTTGGGAGAGCCAGTCCTGACAAAACTCTACCATCTGGTGAGGAAGATGTATGAAACAGGCGAAATACCTCAGACTTCAAGAAGAATATAATAATTCCAATCCCAAAGAAAGCAGGTGTTGACAGATGTGAAAATTACCGAACAATCAGTTTAATAAACCACAGCTGCAAAATACTAACACGAATTCTTTACAGACGAATGGAAAAACTGGTAGAAGCCGACCTCGGGGAAGATCAGTTTGGACTCCGTTGAAATACTGGAACAGGTGAGGCAATACTGACCCTACGACTTATCTTAGAAGAAAGATTAAGGAAAGGCAAACCTACGTTTCTAGCATTTGTAGACTTAGAGAAAGCTTTTGACAATGTTGACTGGAATACTCTCTTTCAAATTCTAAAGGTGGCAGGGGTAAAATACAGGGAGCGAAAGGCTATTTACAATTTGTACAGAAACCATATGGCAGTTACAAGAGTCGAGGGACGTGAAAGGGAAGCAGTGGTTGGGAAGGGAGTAAGACAGGGTTGTAGCCTCTCCCCGATGTTATTCAATCTGTATATTGAGCAAGCAGTAAAGGAAACAAAAGAAAAATTCGGAGTAGGTATTAAAATCCATGTAGAAGAAATAAAAACTTTGAGGTTCGCCGATGACATTGTAATTCTATCAGAGACAGCAAAGGACTTGGAAGAGCAGTTGAATGGAATGGACAGTGTCTTGAAAGGAGGATATAAGATGAACATCAACAAAAGCAAAACGAGGATAATGGAATGTAGTCGAATTAAGTCGGGTGATGCTGAGGGTATTAGATTAGGAAATGAGACACTTAAAGTAGTAAAGAAGTTTTGCTATTTGGGGAGCAAAATAACTGATGATGGTCGAAGTAGAGAGGATATAAAATGTAGACTGGCAATGGGAAGGAAAGCGTTTCTGAAGAAGAGAAATTTGTTTATATCGAGTATAGATTTAAGTGTCAGGAAGTCATTTCTGAAAGTATTTGTATGGAGTGTAGCCATGTACGGAAGTGCTTTTGAAATGTGGCGCTACAAAAGAATGCTGAAGAATTGATGGGTAGATCACATAACTAATGAGGAAGTATTGAATAGGATTGGGGAGAAGAGAAGTTTGTGGCACAACTTGACCAGAAGAAGGGATTGGTTGGTAGGACATGTTCTGAGGCATCAAGGGATCACCAATTTAGTATTGGAGGGCAGCGTAGGGGGTAAAAATCGTAGAGGGAGACCAAGAGATGAATACACCAAGCAGATTCAGAAAGATGTAGGTTGCAGTAGGTACTGGGAGATGAAGAAGCTTGCACAGGATAGAGTAGCATGGAGAGCTGCATCAAACCAGTCTCAGGACTGAAGACCACAACAACAACAATTCCAATCTCTGCCCCACTCTATAGTTTTTAGCCTCGATAGCTCCCCCTACTGCCACGGAAGTTATTCCGTGATGTCGTAACAGATATCCTACCACCTGCCTCTTCTTGTCAGTGTTTCCTCGCCGATTCTGCGTAGAGCCTCCTCATTCCTTACCTTCACCAAATTTTCAAGATTCTTCTGTAGCACCACATCTCAAATTGTTCGAGTCTCCTCTGTTCAGGTTTTCCCACAGTCCATGTTTCATGCTGTGCTCCAAAGGTACATTCTCAGAAATTTCTTCCTCAAATTAAGGCCAATGTTTGATACTAGTAGACCTCTTGGCCACAAATGTCTTTTCTGCCAGTACTAGTCTGCTAGCTCCGTCCATCAAGGGTTATTTTGCTACCTAGGTGGCAGAAATCCTTAACATCATCTACTTCGTGATCACCAATGTCTTCTCTTTTCTGCTACTTCTCATTACTTTCATGTTCCTTCGATTCACCCTCAACCCATATTCTGTACACATTAGACTGTTCATTCCATTGAACTGGTACTGTAATTCTTTTCCCCTCTCACTGCGGATAGCAATGTAATCAGCGAATCTTACTTGTGATAACCTTTCACTTTGAATTTTGATTCCACTCTTGAACCTTTCATTTACTCCCTGCATTGCTTCTTCGGCGTATGGATTGAGCAGATGGGGCGAAAGAGTACATCCCTTTCTTAAACTCTTTTTAATCCGAGCACTTTGTTCTTGGTCTTCCACTCTTAATATTCCCACTTGGCTCTTGTACCTACTGTATACTACTTGTCTTTTGCTATAGCTTACCACTGTTTTCTCTCAGAATCTCGAACATCTTGCACGATTTTACATTGTCGAACGCTTTTTCGACATCGAGAAATCATGTGAACTTGGAGGATCGCGCGGTAATTAGTTTTCTCTACGAGTGGTATTGTCACAGATGTGTCCCGCGAATGCACACGGCTAAAGAAGTCATCTGGCAGTGTGACGCGGGGTTTTGATGTGTCCCGGACTTCAGACATTTACCTACAAACGAACAAAAAATTAAGTTTATTTTTTCTAGGTGATAGTCAAATTTTGACTACATTGCGTACATGACATGCTTTTGTAAGTAAAATTATTTCGTCGCAAACCACGATGTCAAGCGGTTTAACCTTTTAAAATTGCTAAAAAAAAGAAAACTGACTGTGTCATAGCACTCGCAGAACATGTTTGGGCGATTGTAAAACGAAATGTTTTGATTAACGTAAACGTTTATTGTCGATAATACTTGAAACTCGTGTGACATTGCCGCGCAGCTAACTCTTACTTGCCGCTATTACTTATCAGAACGATAGTTAGTTATGTACGTTCATTGTTTGGCTCTTACGCACCTAGTGTGGGCTGCGTGACTAGGAAGGCCGGTATGCGGCAGTGAAAAAGACTGTGTACGCTCGGGGCATTTTTTCCCCGTGAGCGGGCCGGCTCGAGTTCCCACGCATCTTCAGCTCTGCTCGCGCGATCGTGCCAACTCCGTCAGTTACGCAGGCTGGCGGGCTGTCAGCATTTCTTTTATGTTGTGCATCGCACGCGCAAGCGAGAAGCCGCAGGGAGCAGACGCTGCTCCAGTTAGTTCCCATTAAATGTCGCGCTTTAACGCTACGTCATGTGAATCGGACCTACGTTGTAGCAGGTACTAAACAATGCAGCAATGCTCCTTGTTTATGTACCGGGTGATCAAAAAGTCAGTATAAATTTGAAAACTGAATAAATCACGGAATAATGTAGATAGAGAGGTAAAAATTGACACCCTTACTTGGAATGACATGGGGTTTTATTAGAACAAAAAAAATACGAAAGTTAAAAAAATGTCCGACAGATGGCGCTTCATCTGATCAGAATAGCAATAATTAGCATAACAAAGTAAGACAAAGCAAAGATGATGTTCTTTATAGGAAATGCTCAATATGTCCACCATCCGTGATGACTGGGTGTTGTGTGATGTCCTTAGGTTAGTTAGGTTTCAGTAGTTCTAAGTTCTAGGGGACTGATGACCATAGATGGTAAGTCCCATAGTGCTCGGAGCCATTTGAACCATTTTTTTGTCCACCATCATTCCTCAACAATAGCTGTAGTCGAGGAATAATGTTGTGAACAGCACTGTAAAGCATGTCCGGAGTTACGGGGAGGCATTGGCGTCGGATGTTGTCTTTCAGCATCCCTATAGATGTCGGTCGATCACGATACACTTGCGACTTCAGGTAACCCCAAAGCCAATAATCGCACGGACCGAGGTCTGGGGACCTGGGAGGCCAAGCATGACGAAAGTGGCAGCTGAGCACACGATCATCACCAAACGACGCACGCCAGAGATCTTTCACGCGTCTAGCAATATGGGGTGAAGCGCCATCTGCATAAACATCGTACGTTCCAGCAGGTGTTTATCAGCCAGGCTGGGGATGATGCGATTCTGTAACATATCGGCGTACCTCTCACCCGTCACGGTAGCAGTTACAAAACCAGAATCACTCATTTCCTCGAAGAAAAAAGGCCCGATAACGGTAGATGTGGTAAATCCAACCCATACCGTGACTTTCTCTTCGTGCAATGGAGTTTCCACGACAGTTCTAGGATTTTCGGTAGCCCAAATTCTGCAATTGTTGGCGTTGACAGACCCTTAGCGCGTGAAATGAGCTTCGTCGGTCCACAACACGTTACTCAACCAATCGTCTACTTCCGCCATCTTTTGAAACGCCCACACCGCAAATGCCCGCCGCTTCACTAAATCGTCAGGTAACATTTCACGATGCCGATGGATTTTGTACGGATAGCATCGGAGGGTACGCCTAAGTGCCAACCAAACAGTAGTGTATGGAATGCCGATGCGACGTGCGACTGCACGAGCGCTTACTTCCCCGTGCGCCGGCCGGGGTGGCCGAGCGGTTCTAGGCGCTACAGTCTGGAATCGCGCGACCGCTACGGTCGCAGGTTCGAATCCTGCCTCGGGCATGGATGTGTGTGATGTACTTAGGTTAGTTAGGTTTAAGTAGTTCTAAGTTCTAGGGGACTGATGACCATTTACTTCCCCGTTCATAGACGAACCCGCTACAGTCTCCATTTCTTCCTAAACTGTCTCAGCAGCATTACGCCTTGTGCTCGGTCGGCCACAACGGGGTCTATCGTCTAAACAACCCGTGGTTTCGAACTTCGAAATCATTCTCGCCACAGCTGCATTTGTCAACGGACCTTACCCGTTCGAATCCCCTTCCTATGGCGATAGGATCGTAACGCTGAACTAGCACATTCCCCATTCTGATAATGCAGCTTCACTAAAAGCGCCTTTTCAGGTAACGTCAACATGCTGCGACTGCTGGCGCATCTGATTCTCTCTCTCATTACAGCTTCTTTTATACGTGATTGTCATGCGCAGTCACTGACATTTTGCTGTCCAGCGCCATCTGTCGGACATTTAGTGAACTTTTTTTTTGTTCTAATAAAACCCCTTGTCATTCCAAGCATGTGTGTCAATTTTTACCTCTCTACCTACATTATTCAGTGGTTTATTAAGTTTTGAAATTTATACTGACTTTTTGATCACGCAGTATTTATTTTATGTGTCCAGCACATTAAATCATTACAATTGTGTGTGTGTATTGTGTATTAAACAGGGGACTTAGAAACGACGGACAGGCTTCGTCCCGCCGTAGCCCTCAGTGGTTCACAACCCCACAACAGGCCACAGCAGTCCACCCACCGCACCGCCGCTCCACACCGAACGCAGGCAGGGTTATTGTACGGTTCGGTCCCCAGTGGACATCCCCCTCCTCCCCCCCCCCCCCCCCCCCCCCCTCATCCTCCTGCCCGGGAACGTTTCATACCAGAAGAGTGTAACCCCAAATGTTTGCGTGGTAGAGTAATTATTGTGCACACGTACGCGGAGACAATGCTTGCGCAGCAATTGCCAACATAGTGTAACTGAGGCAGAATAAGGGGAACCAGCCCGCATTCGCCGAGGTAGATGGAAAACCGCCTTAAAAACCATCCACAGGCTGACCTCGATACTAATCCACCGGGAAGATTCGTGCCGGGCACGGGCACGCCTTCCCGTTCGAGAAGCAGCGCAGCTAGCCGGGTGGGCAATTATTACAATACTGTAAGAGTGTTAATAATAGAGATAAACTACCTGCAAAGTATCAGTTACTGAGAAAATTCATTAAATACTGACGGAAAGTAATAACAATAAAAATACAGAGATTAATGTGTACAATACTTTCTGAACTATAGACAGGAAGATAAAAGAATTAGCCAGGGCGCGAGTAAGACTGAAATGTTCAAATGTGTGTGAAATCTTATGGGACTTAACTGCTAAGGTCATCAGTCCCTAAGCTTACACACTACTTAACCTAAATTATCCTAAGGACACACACACACACCCATGCCCGAGGGAGGACTCGAACCTCCGCCACAACGAGCCGCACAGTCCACGACTGCGGCGCCTTACACCGCTCGGCTAATCCCGCGCGGCGCGAGTAAGACTCGTGCACTGGAGGGTTACGTACAAACTTAATTATGTGTACACACAGTTCATCTATTCTTGACCATTTTTGCCTGTTATCAGCATTGATACTGGCGATATATCGGTCCCAGGGATTCCCAGATTTCCAAGAATATTTTAAATCCAGTGATATACATCAGACATAAATACATGCAGTAGGCAGGCGACTGTTGTTATAATAATCAGCAAGTCTCCATTCAGGCTGAGTTACCAAGTAAAAGTCAAACATCAGGCAAGGAATGGCTTTATTGCTTATATGAGGCGTTTCGGAATTTATCCATCATCAGATATCCAGCAGCTGCGTTTCAGGTTGGACGTAAAACATAAAATTGCAGACTGTTCCACTTGAAATGCCATACCTACGTGCAGTAATCGCCCCTGGATATATGGATCAATTTTGGAACGCGTCATATAAACAACGAAGTCATTTCTTGCCTGATGTTTGACTTTTGCCATTGCGACCCAATCAGCCTGAATTCAGAACTATTCATTCTTTTAATTTCAAGTTTGATGTCGGATAGTAAATGACAAAAGAAACATTTTTGTATGATGTAATTACAACTTAACCATTTTCGGATCTTTTCCCTTACTTGTTCTGTGAAATCTTGCCTCTTGCGAAATTTCGAGATTGTTGATCAAACTCAAAAGTTTGTGATGAGTTAGTTTTTCGAGTATTAAAATATGTGACATAAATGGCCGCATCTTTTCACTGCACTGACTTAAACGCTTCACTTTTTTACACCACGGAAGCATCATAGACCTCGGTACGTGACGTAAAGTTCAACCTGATGCTCTACCCTTTCCTAAGAAAAAGGGTTTTTAACAATCGGACAGACAGACGACCAACAAAGCGATGCTAACGGGTTCTGTTTTCACCGATTGACGCATGGAACCCTAAAAAACCAGCAAATGATTGTCTTCCCCCAGTATTCGGGGTTTTTGACTGCTGCTTCTTTAGCTGCAGAAAGATCACCAGTAGTACAGTTATCCGACACGTTTCTGCAGACAAGCAAATGTTGATCCTGCAGATTACCAAACTGACAAATTCCATCATGATTGCTGAAGCCGCATTTCCTAACGTTGACTTTGCTTCGTCGCAGTCCAGTTCTGAGTCTGTTCAGCGCCTTCCATGTCACTGAGGTGTGTTGTGTGCCTCCGGCTGATTCCTGCTTGACATTTGTTCGGTGTGCCTCGCCAAAGTTCCACTCGGCTGGAGATGGAGCGAGTTGTGTGCATGAAACTCTTTCTTTATCTGTCTTGGTTGTTGAGGAGGTGGAGGCTGTTTGGCATGTACAGAATTTTGCCAGACTGGTGCAGAATATTCTGATACGGCGAAACATAGTGTCAGAGCAGAAGTTCGAAGCACATTTAGTTGACCGCCCCTGTTGGATACTGTAAGTTTATGAACTGTGTGATACTTTGAGCTTCATTTTTTTCGCGGTGGGTTTGAATGTAGGGGAACGGTACATCTTTACCCGAAAGTATATGGGACCGTCGCAGCGGAATAGTTGTTCTCTTCTACAAGTTAGGTTCAGTTTTCTTTTAGCAAAGTTCCTGGTAAGCATCATTAATGCAGACACGAGACTCCGCGAATAACTGAAAAAAGGATAATCCAAAATACACATATTTGCCGAAAAATGCTACATACTGTGTTTACGAAACATGCAACATGTTACATTTGAAAGCCTACTGCATTCCTTTCGCGTTAAAAGCCGAAGACTGACCACTTTTTACGGTATTACCCTTAAATGTACTGTATTTCGTATCCTTTGCTTCCAGCTCATTTTCGGGAAATAATCTTCCAGTTTTTCTGTTTCTGTTTTTGATCCATTCTGTCTGATGATGGTTCTCATTTTCCATAGAGTGAAAACATCATTTTAGTCTACATTTTTTGTCATATATACTCTAATAACAGATGAACGTATTTCAGTGGCTCGGTGGCGTGGCATCGCCTCTTATGCGGCCTCTTACTCTACCAAATAAACTTTGCACATTATATGTTTCCAGAACTACAGTTTGATAGTAATGAAGCAATGCAAGCAGAGGTGAGGTTGTGGCTCCGTCAACAAACATTCTTCGTGACAGTGTCAACAGAGTGGTCTCTCCTTGGGAGAAATGTGTTTGTCGCCTGGCTGGTTACATCGGGAAATAAATATATAGACATGAAGAATAAAGATGTAGAATGTTAACAACGTTTGTCTTACAAATCAGTTGGCATTTGAAACCGATCGGACTGGGCTGACCCAACCACCAGCAGTGCACCAATGGGGGCACGGTATTGTCTGCTCCCACTGTGATATGATCATCATCGCTGCGCGAAACACTGTGATGTCAATTAGTTCGTGAAGCGGAAGTTTCACCTATTCAAGAAAGACCTTCACTACAGCCTTAATAAAACTAGGAACAGATTTTTGACATTATAAGAGACGTTATGGAGATCTATACCAAACGTGAAATTAATTTTTTTTCATGTGATTTTTTGTAGGGGATGGACTGCCAAACAATTTTCTATCGCCACAGAGAGAGAAGCACCGTGGTGGCTGCCCGCAGACAGTAGGCTACGTGTTGTGCCAACGTCACAACTTCGGAGTCTAAATGTTAGGTGATAACTAATTTAAATCGTACTATGGGTGCAAATCACCTGTGTAAAATAAAGAAGTTTCATTACATTACACATAATATCTTTTATTTAATGAAAACGGGTGTACATAAACGCTAATTTGTGGGCGGTGAAGAGTGTATTGTACAAATTAAATAATTTAATATGTATTCTTTTTATGTAGAAATGGTGACATTTCGAGGTAAACGTTGTAGACTTACTGTTTTCTTTCTTTAAATAAGTGAACACGAAGGAATCATTAGCGAAGGAATAAAGAGAATGGACAACATGTAGCTGTCCTCATAAGTGTTCTCTTCGGTGAACTCCTAAGTTTTAAAGTAAACTTGACCTTCAGCATTTAAATGCGTGTCAAGTAGAAGGAAAAGCTTTTGGACTATGTAGCAATGTGTGTGTTCAGGGCAGCCGCTTAATTAGAACGCGACCTCGTTTAGGAAGTAGCGTCGCGTTAGGTGGAAGTGCCCGGCGGCCAGACAAAGGGATCTCGCCGAGCAGTTTGCTGTAATTTGCTCGTCTCGAGCGAAGTTTTGCATCCTCTTTGTACCACGTACTAGTTGGATCTTTTTTTCCCCTCTTCTTATTTTCAACCTCAACAAGAACGCTGAGGAGCTAGAAGTTTGCTCACGATGTTAGAGGCACTACTAAGCGACGGCAACAAAAACCCATCTCGGCAAAGAAGTAGACGTTGAGTTTTAGAAGACAGATGTCGCGTTTCTGCCGATACTTAAAAAGACGACACGATCTATAGTTCAGCCAAATTACTATCTATCTAGGATTCATTCAGAAACTACAAAGTCAAATGTTTACACACGATTCCACAATCTCACGGTGATGTGATTGTAAAATGTTATTAAAATTTAAGCCGCGTCGCATAATTTAAAGGGTACGATATTTCAACAAAATTCTTACATGTCGGTTTTCAGATGACAGTCAAACTGTGGCAAACACCGTCCTTATGTAGGCCTAAAGTCTTGACAGCTTTAATAAGGTCACCGCGTAGTCGTCTTATAAGGCCATACAACGGTCGCGCGTCTGCAGCTCATGCATTCACTTTATCATGGGAACGCTTGCTCCCAACAACACAATGTCAAAATTTCTCTCAGGTGCGTGTAAAGAGAAAATCTCATGTTTTGTCAGAGAGAAAGCGTTGATACCAGTGACTTTTTAGTTGGCAGAATAATTTGGCTTTTTACAGTGGGCGTATATTTTCCGTTCAAATGCCCGAACACGAAATACGCACCATCCTTTTCAGTTTTATTTATTTGGTGTTTTTGCTATGTGGCAGTCAAACGCCAAACGAAACTCGTACACAGTTGGAGAACATTTACAGAGAGCCTGTTCCTTCATTTTCATTGACTAACGTATGGATAGATCACAGTGCTCCATATGGACTTCTAAAAAATGAAACTACACAGGGTTTAGTCATACCATAAGAAAGAATAGGTTGTTGTTGTTGTGGTCTTCAGTCCTGAGACTGGTTTGACGCAGTTCTCCATGCTACCCTATCCTGTGCAAGTTTCTTCATCTCCCAGTACCTACATCCTTCTGAATCTGCTTAGTGTATTCATCTCTTGGTCTCCCTCTACGATTTTTACCCTCCACGCTGCCTTCCAATGCTAAATTTGTGATCCCTTGATTCCTCAGAACATGTCCTACCAACCGGTCCCTTCTTCTCGTCAAGTTGTGCCACAAACTCCTCTTCTCCCCAATTCTATTCAATACTTCCTCATTAGTTATGTGATCTACCCATCTAATCTTCAGCATTCTTCTGTAGCACCACATTTCGAAAGCTTCTATTCTCTTCCTGTCCAAACTATTTATCGTCCATGTTTAACTTCCATACATGGCTACACTCCATACAAATACTTTCAGAAACGACTTCCTGACACTTAAATCTATACTCGATGTTAACAAATTTCTCTTCTTCAAAAACGCTTTTCTTGCCATTGCCAGTCTACATTTTATATCTTCTCTACTTCGACCATCAGCAGTTATTTTACTCCCCAAATAGCAAAACTCCTTTACTACTTTAAGTGTCTCATTTCCTAATCTAATTCCCTCAGCATCACCCGACTTAATTCGACTACATTCCATTATCCTCGTTTTGCTTTTGTTGATGTTCATCTTATACCCTCCTTTCAAGACACTGTCCATTCCGTTCAACTGCTCTTCCAAGTCCTTTGTTGTCTCTGACAGAATTACAAAATAGGTATATTTTACATGAAACGTTTCAAGTACCCGATCTCTTTGTGGATCTGAGTGCTGCATATTTCGAACTGTGACCGAAGAAAAGTACAAAAACCAATTCCTCAGCAGTGGTAGAAAGATCTGAAAACAATTTAAATAATTTTATTATGTTTGTGAGAGACGATTCCACAGATCACATCATAAAAGAAACAGGAATTCAAGCTGTAATTGGAAACAGCCGGCTCTTCACCAGGAAAGACGAAGCCGATGAAAATACTAGGAAAGAAGCTCGTGCTTGTACAAGGAAAAAATAATCTTTCATGGGTACAATGTCGGTGCTCACGAGGGACCCTTGGCAAGTACGCATAGTTGTGCATACTAGCGTGTGGCACCATGTAACGTCCATCCGTTTCTAAAACGGGCGATTAAAAAGTTTCCATTCGAAGACCACATGTCGGTTCCTATACACTGAGGTGGCAAAGGTCATGGAATACCTCCTTATATCGTGTCGGACCTCCTTTTGCCCGGTGTACTGCATCAACTCGACGTGGCATGGACTCAACAAGTCGTTGGAAGTCCCCTGCAGAAATATTAAGTCACGCTGCCTGCATAGCAGACCATAATTTCTAAAGTGTCGTCGGCGCACGATTTTGTTCACGAACTGGCCTGTCGATTATGTCCCATAATTGTTCGATGTATTTATGTCAGGCGATCTGGGTGATCAAATCATTCTCTCGAATTGTCCAGAATGTTCTCCGCATCAGCCACGAACAGTTGTGACCAGATGACATTGCTCAATTTCATCCACAAAAATATTCGTTGAATGGGTTCAAATGGTCTCTAAATAACCAGGACTCAGTCCATTCTATGTAAACACAGCCCAAACCATTACGGAACCACCGGCGGCCTGCACAGTGCCTTGTTGACGACTTGGGTCCATGACTTCGTGGCTTCTGCATTAATGGTTCAAATGGCTCTGAGCACTATGGGACTTAACATCTGTGGTCATCAGTGCCCTAGAACTTAGAACTACTTAAACCTAACTAACCTAAGGACATCACACAACACCCAGTCATCACGAGGCAGAGAAAATCCTTGATCCCGCCGGGAATCGAATCCGGGAACCCGGGCGTGGGAAGCGAGAACGCTACCGCACGACCACGAGCTGTGGGCAGTAGTAGCAAATTCCTGGGCTACACTCGTCACACTTCGCCCTTCTTAAAGTTTCCCAACGTTTCTTCCTCGTGCGAAGTCATCCAAATGTAGCTCTGGGCCATCATGTAATGAAGTCCACCACCGCAGTGTGCAGTAACTGTTCGTTGACTGACACAACACACTTTTACCGTTCCTTCAACTGTCTCGTGTTCCAGGGTTCAAATGGTTCAAATGGCTCTGAGCACTATGGGACTTAACATCTATGGTCATCAGTCCCCTAGAACTTAGAACTACTTAAACCTAACTAACCTAAGGACAGCACACAACACCCAGCCATCACGAGGCAGAGAAAATCCCTGACCCCGCCGGGAATCGAACCCGGGAACCCGGGCATGGGAAGCGAGAACGCTACCGCACGACCACGAGATGCGGGCGGTCGTTAAGTGAAGACCGTCTGCCGTTGCGTTGTCCCTGCTGAGAAGTAATGCCTGAAACATGGTAATCTAATTACACTCTTCACTTGTATCTCAGTATATTGAATTTCATAACGATTTTCGAAATGGAAAGTCCTATGCCTTCCGCGTTCAAAGTCTGTTATTTTCCGTCGTGTGGCCATAATCACATCGAAAGTCTATTCATACGAAACGCATGCGTACAAATGACAGCTCCGCCAATGCACTGCTCTTTTATACCTTTTGTAGGTGATACTGCTGCCATCTATATAAGTGAACGTCGTTATCCCGCGTAGTTAGTCACGACAGTGTATACCCGCATTAGAGGCGCGCTGGGTTGCATACACGCTCCAGCAACGCTCTCAAAAGGAAACGTTTTGATCGCCATTTTATGTCTATAGACATTTGAATTAGAAACGGTTAGATTTCAATGAATATAAATTATTCCATACCTAGATGGACCCCAGGAACGCACTCAGGTTTGCAGTATGCGCACTGGAGAAAATTTGAAGTAAGCGTGTTGAAATTAAATGGCACGTCGTCCAAAAAAAGGGTGTTTGTTACTTATAACATGTAGACTACTGCTCACAGTTTACGTTATGTGCATATGTCTCACGTGTAGTACACGAAAATGGGTAACATACTTTGGCAGTCGATAGCGATTACAGTGTGACACAGTGGTGTTCCGTCTGTGTTAATCTTTCAGGTAATCCTTAGAATGTCAGTTTAGCTGCACTTGAGCGGGATTTCTTACCACGGCATCTCGCCATGCTCCGTTAACGAACACAGACTGCGTTGTAAGATCTCCGAACGACTCGGATGCGGGTCTTCCAATTCCACCGTCACGTTTTCGCCTCATACTCGAGGGTATACGCCATAATTTCCATTGACTCAGTGGTTGAAACCCAAGGCTCTGTTTCGAGATTAACGATTTTAGAGTTCCAATCTGACTATCCTGAATTATACTTAACACGTTTTCTTTTGATCATGTCATCAGATGGTGGGATAGTTTACAGAACCAGAACATAGTTAACCCTCTTGACAATCAACTTCCTTTACAATTCTCATCCAGTTTACTCGTCAGCTTCGTCTCCAGTGACACAGGTGTCGATAGAAGGTTCCAAAATGGTTCAAATGGCTCTGAGCACTATGGGACTTAACATCTGAGGTCATCAAACCCCTAGAACTTAGAACTACTTAAACCTAACTAACCTAAGGACATCACACACATCCATGCCCGAGGCACGATTCGAACCTGCGACAGTAGCGGTCTCGCGGTTCCAGACTGAAGCGCCTAGAACCGCTCGGCCACACAAGCTGGCTAGAACGTTCCCTCGTGCGACCTCGTCTGCCAGAAATACGATGTCACACAGATCATTATTGAGCCGACGTCAATCTTTTACTCAGCAGTTGTCATTGTGAGAGCTGGCGATTTGACTTTGGACAGGGAGTTCGAGTTGCTTGACGGGATGTCTCGTCTGCCTTGTCAACGGGCCTGCTGGAGACGGATCGTTGAACACAATTTACGCATAAGAATCGAGAATGGTCCAAGTGTCATTCTGCAGTGCCGAGAGGACATCGGCATCTATTTTGTTAACGACTGGTTCCGTTGATTTGTTCTGAGGATTGTGAATTTGGCTTCCTTCTATTTTTTGTTTTGTTTCGAAGCGCTGTCGCCGCATCGAACTACGTGTTGCTATCTCTGTCGATAATCCCTCCAAAATCATAACCAGCGCGAAAAATCTGTACGTCTTGTCACTCGTGGATAGGCAGACAAGACAGAGAATGGCAGACAGCGACGGCCTCAGAGATCATTTTTACATTGTTAGTGTTAAGTATATTGTGTGCGGCGCACTTGTCTTCTCCAAATGTGGCCCAGGTAAGCTAAAAGGTTGGACACCCCTGAGTAGAGGATCAGTTTGCTAGTTTTCGGTCACGCTGTTCACAGAGTATCGCCTTCAGTTTCCGCGAGTGTAATTTTGACGGTGGGAATGAGTTGGCAAGAGATCCGCCTCTGTCGAACACCCCCGCGACTGGTGAGCCTGCGTCTTCTGTGTCCGCGCACGCGAGCAGTGTTTACTCAAGTCTCGCGCTCTGCTGCAATCTTCACTGTTGCTCCAAAGGTCGGCGCGGCACAATGTGAGAGCGGAGGGCAGGATGCTTTTTACGACGCTTCGTCTCCAGACGCTGCTCGGGGAACACCGACGGCATAATCGTGGAGCACATCCCAGTGGTATCAATCGTTGCACAGGTTTAGAGTGGAACATTCCCGCAGAATTTTGCTGCCAAACTGAGCTACGGAAATGATACTTTCTCACAGCTAATTAGCTTCTAAGTGTGGGGGTCCACATTCATGTACAATTTTTTAAAGGACACCATATTTGCCGTTGGCCGTAGAAATTCACAACTACAATTTCGGCCTGAGGGCCATTTTCAAGTTGTACTGCAAAAGATTTTGCTTCAGCACATGTCATATACATACATGCCTTGGTCAAAAGTAAGTCTTCTTACACGTGTAAACAATTTGTTAGTACATTTATTTGTAGCAATTTATGTGAAGGATGTTAACGTCGTCAAAAGGCTTACCTTTGGCCATGACATGTATGCATGTCGGAGGATTTTAAAGTATGGCGTATGCTGAAGCGAAATCTTTTGCAGTACGACGTAAAAATGGCCCAAACGCTGAAATTACAATTGTGAATTTCTACAGTCAACGACCAATATGATGTCCTTCAAAAACCTGTATCACTACGTTTAGAGATTTCTGCGACTAAACAAGAGGCGTTTCGAGCGCTCTTCAGTTGCCTATAAGCATCCGAGGGACATGCTTCATCGGTGAAGATACTGCTCTCGCATTCGGTGGGTTCGAATCCCTGCCCGACCAGCCAGATTAATGTTCCCGTAGATTTCCAAAATCGCTTAAAGCAAATTTATGAATGTTTCTTTTCAAAAGGACACGGCCGATTTCCTTCTTTACTCTTCGCTAACTAGAGTTTATTCGGCACTTTAAAGCGTAATCTTGCTTCTTACGGTGCAGGCCCTTTTCCACCGAAACGATACTTCTATATTTTGTCGTGTGATATGCCTTTTGCCGGCCGTTGTGGCCAAGCGGTTCTAGGCGCTTCACTCCGGAACCGCGCGTGGCTGCTACAGTCGCAGGTTCGAATCCCGCCTCGGGCATGGATGTGTGCGATGTCCTTGGGTTGGTCAGGTTTAAGTAGTTCTAGGTCTAGGGAACTGATGACCTCAGAAGTTAACTCCCATAGTGCTTAGAGCCATTTGAACCATTTGATATGCCTTTCAAGGAAAAGGGCGGACAAAATCGTGCACTTTACATTGCCTGAAACTCAGAAAACGAATTCCGCTTCAGAATTTCAGTTAGAAACATGAATAAGAACTGACAGCGTTGAAAAAAAAATCTCTTTAAAACTGAACATTTTTTGTATATAAAGCTTTTCTTGCGTCGTTTGGACGATAGCATCAGAATATCTCTTCCAGACGCTGACGATCTGAACGGTCCTTTAGCAAAGAAAACGGAAGGTCTAGAAATTGGACGTGCCACAGTTTTAAGCTGGGTATTTTACTTACAGGTGTCTGTCTGTTTCTGAGGCTATCTAGTGAGTACAGATCGATTTATCGGTAAGGCGACCTGTTGCCGTTGCGGATTTATATAATTAACAGATAGTAGCTGGTGTGGATATAGTGGAAGGAGGCATCAGTAGCACCAAGAGAAATATTATATCGGAATGTGAAGCAGTAGGGAACTTGAACGGCTGTGCTACATTGAATATTGTTGTACTCGAGTTGGTATGCCTTCATGTTCCTCCGACATAGGAAATCGCTCATGTAGCTTGTTGCAATGGGGCCACAAGTCGAGTGTGGAATCCGAAACAAATCAAAACTTGATATTTTCCGCATGACGCGTTGCATGGATAGGAGACACGAAGAATGGTCGGAAAATTGTAAGTCTTCCGTGAGATAGGTGCCTGCACACTGCAGTGTGACTTGCAGAGCCAAAAGCCGCAGGATGTCGCATAGCACATTTTATTTAAAATTTCTTCATAGGATCCAGCTGCATACAGAAGCTGGACTGATCATGATATCTGTTCTCTAAGGGAAATGTTTAACCAATTTCGTGCTCAAAGCACTGGCTATTAATGTTATTATCGCGTGTGAATTCGATGTACAAGAATATACACTACTCTGCCAAATTTGAGGACGAGATAGATAAAGTAACATAGTGCATTAACAAGTCCGAGGAAATGAATAACATGGCCAAGAGACAACATTTGGATGACTTCACACGGGGGAGAATCATCGGTAAATTGGAAAAAGTACGAAGTGTGATGAATGTAGCCCAGCAGTTTGGCGCTGCTCACAGCACGTGTATGGAGAACGTTCCGAACTACAGGCACTGCTGCTTCAAGGAGAGATGGCGATCGACAACGGTCAACTACAGCAGCAGATGACCGCTAAATTGTGCAACAGGCAAGAAGGGACCCACTTCAAACAACGCGTGCAATTGCAATCACATTTAACAGGACTACAAAGCAATGAGTCTCACGCTCTACAGTGGCTCGGCGACTGATCTATAGCGACACGGCAACTGCATGGCCGAAGTCTCTTTACCCGACGACCAGTACCTTGTGTTCCGTTGGCAACAGCACACCGGCGGTACCGTTTGCGCTGATGCCGAATACACAGCAACCAAACGAACGAGGTGTGAGGTCGTGCTGTCTTCTCTGCTGAGAACAGATTCTGGACCTATCCTCATGTGGTCAGAGGTGTGAAAACGTAATGCACCCACGAACATTGGTTTTAGTGGTCTGGGCGTTATAGTATGAAGAGGGATAAGGTTGCATGGGCGTACTGACCTCGAGACATCGAACACTATACTCTTAGCGGTCAACGTTACTTTGTACACCGTCCCCATATGCGTCTTTTCATGGGTGCATTCGGACCTGACTTCAATTTCATGGATCACAATGCACGGTCGCTTCGAACAACGTAGGTGCAGGAGCTCTTAGAACGAGAGAATGTTCGGAGAATGTAGTGGCCTGCTCATTCACCTCTTCTAAATCCCATTGGACGCGTATGGAATGCGTTGGGAAGACAAATTGCAGCGCGTCCATATGCACCAACGCCTATTCACCAGTTGTCAACCGCACTAGTCGAGGAATGGAACGCCCTTCCACAAGAACTCCTCACCAACTTTGCTGCCAGCGTGGGAGCACGTTGCAGAGTGTGCACTTCCGTCACACACGCCGTTAAAAACCACGCCCCGCATTTTGTAATGTCCAGGGGACCAACATAAATCGCGTATTTCTTTCAGTTATCTTCTGTACTATGCTGTAGCAATTCTTTCTATTAAAATGCTAGTCAGTCTTGATCGCAAGGATCTAGTAAACATTAATAATCACACGCCAGCATGGTAACTGGTTTAGATTTTATCAAAAATCAGCTTTAGACCGTGTCTAATCAGAGGTGAAGAGAGGCGACGGCTGGGTCATTGGCAAGTGTGTGACAGCACTGGAAGATGCTTCAAATTACATCGAGCTGTGTTTGGCAGTGACACATCATTCGAAAGTCTCTTTCGTTCTTAAGTTTTGCACACAACTGTGTTGTTATTGCTGTTGTTAATGCAACTCTCCATGCAAGTCTGCCCCGTGCCAGTCTCTCTTCATCTCACCCAGCCGGAGTGGCCGAGCGGTTCTAGGCGCTACAGTCTGGAACCGCGCGACCGCTACGGTCGCAGGTTCGAATCCTGCCTCGGGCATGGATGTGTGTGTGTTATCCTTAGGTTAATTAGGTTTAAGTAGTTCTGAGTTCTAGGGGACTGATGACCTCAGGAGTTAAGTCCCATGGTGCTCAGAGCCATTTCTCATCTCAGCGTAGCTGCTTCAACGAAAATTTGTTTGAACCTGCTTATTGTGTTCATGTCTTCGTCTCCATCTTCAGATTTTACTACCACAATCACAATCCTTTCAATTACCGAATTGACTATAATGTTTCAGAAAGTGTCCTGTTGGACTATCACTTCTTTTAGTGAGGTTCTGCGAAATTTTTGTCATCTGATGTCTGCATTGCCGTAGGAAAGTTTATAACTATAAATTTCCTGTTATTTAAAAACAATGGATATTTTACATGTCCTTTTATAAAGTTGGCACAAATTACTTGAGAAAATTTTTTGTGTGAGTTGTCAAAGAAAGAAATGAACAGTGACGTATCTCTCGTAGAACGAAATTAAATGAAAAAAATGTCCAGTTTTGAGGTTAACAACTTTTTTCAAATAAGACTCAGACTTTTTAGAGTACTAAATTATCGATATCCTGTATACGATGTATTGTCAGCGTCTATGTCATTCACGCGATGTGTCGTAAAGTCTGTATATCGATACTGCAGAATGTTTTCCCATTTCTAATAGTAAATAAACTGTACAGATCGAATACACACTGTATTTAAGTTGTGTTAGTGTAATGTAATGAAAGTGTGGACATTTTAACATAGTAACGAGAATAAAATGCCTAAATTATGCTACCAAGAACCTATAAATCCCAATAATAATATTATAGTTGTATTACTGTAGATGGACACAGTAATAAACACAACAGCCTGCCAGTTTATTAACAGAAATGCGTGTTATGGAACCGATCTGTCGTGGGCCCCCTCTGCGTGCCTTTCTTACGGTGTACATGCGGGCAGTCAGCTGTCGGGCTCGGTACAATGGTACGGCTGGGACCCCGCGCCAGCAGATCGCGTCAGCTGCCTGCTCGTACCTATTGGTACAGAGCGGAGCCTGGAATCTTAGTAAACATCCAGTAACCAGACGCCGCTGGCTGAGTCCGGCACGCGCCGGTTAACACTTTCGCCTGGAGGGAGACTTTCCGCCGTCGTGGTCACCTTCCGCGTCCTTTGCGCGTCTTGCAGACTATCCAGCTGCTGCCACTAGCAGCCAACAGCTGCCGCGTTACTGCCTTGTATTCTGCCAAACTGCTGTCATTGTTGGGCCCACTCAGTCCATTAACTCCCACGGTACTGTCAGCGGCTACGATTGTCCTTCCTGTTGAAGGGACGCGGCAGTGACTTGCCGGTTTGAAAAGACGGTGCATTGAAACCTCGTCCTCTTCTTACCTGTCATGCACCCAAAGTCGTAAGACATGGCCGCTAATATTAACGGAAACGAATTATTGATAGAATCACATTAATAGAACCATTCAGCATTCTAAGTAATTGTATCTCAAGTGGAAGAGTGAATGAGGTGGCCCAGTGGTTAAGTTAGTGGACCAGCATTCAGGAGGAGATTGGTTCAGATTCTTTCCTGGACATCCTGATTTAGGTTTACCGTGATTTACATGGTGGATGAAGATGAATTCCGCGATCATTCGTCTGAAATGGACACTACGGATTTCCATCCCCATCGCTGTCGCATCCGAGCTAATGCTTCGCCTCTGACGACATCTTCACGGGTAGGACAAAAGGGCAATCTTAACTTTCTTCCCTTCGTAATTAAAAAGGTTTAATCGTGATTTTGATATTTGTGTTAAACATTGCCCATCCCTAGGTATGGGGGGAATCCAGAAGGCTCACATATCCAGATAAATACAATATGTCCAGAATTGTAAACTATAATACAACGTCTTTGCAGTCACAGGATTTCCACCAATAGGCTTTGGGAGACGTTATGACTCTTTTACAAGAAACGTGACAATCCAAGAACCATCATTTCCATGCAATTGGAGACAAATCCCATTTTAATGCTAATAGAAGATGGCTGGCATGTTAACCAGTACCTGAAGAAGGATCGCAGCAGTAATAGGCAACCAAACGTAAAGCAAAAATCACACACTAAATAAAATGGACGGGAGAACCAGAAGGTTGTGGATCAACACAGTCAGAACACACTGAAGAAAAGCCTGTAACAAATTCTCAGGGAATGCTTCGTTAAAAAGAACTACTACGACTGATAAAGTTATGAGATTTTCATTTATTATCGCTGCTATTGAAATGGGTAGAGGGAAGTGTATATTTACCAGATTTCGTAGAATGGAACAGCGTCCTCACAGTAAATCCGTGTTTAAATAACGTTCAATTTTGTAAGTACGTAATAGCACAAATGACAATATTACTGGCATTATGAAAATAAGAGTCAAGATTGTTGAGGCATCAGGAATGTAGAAATCGCAAATATGCCCTATAGTGCACTCTGCATGGCGATATTTCGACAAGTACTCATTCAAAGGGTACGTACAGTGTTGCAAGCGATATTTTGACTCCATTAAAGCTCTCACGACGTTTCAAGCAACATTACGTTCTCACAGAAGTCGTCCAAGCGAAAAGACTTCCTGAACTGGAGCATTTCTGAGGAAAGTGTACGGTACATTCTTCTTAAAGGCGCGAGGAAAGTGTACACTTTTCTTAAATGCGCAGGGGTACAATCGAAAATATTTTGGCCAATTACTGTATTTATATCGCAGAATGTGAGTCATGTTGCAGAAATTAATCAGTATGTCATCTGGATGCTCTGAAGTGTAATACTTAATTGATTTAGTTTGTTTATTTTTTGACTAACATGTTGTTGTTACCTTACTAGAGTAAATTTTACGCTGTCAGTACATGTAAACTACATCTACAACTACCAGTGTCATTTCCCCGTTGCCTCTCCTGTCGACGAATGGTGCGTGCGAGGAATTACTGCCGGTAAGCTCCCACATCAGCTAATTTTTCTGATTCCTTCCGTCGGGATCATTTCGCAAGAAGTACGCAGGAGGACATAGTATGTTGTCCGACTCTTCTTGGAACATACGCTCCCCGCATTCTGACAATAAACGGATACACAATGCCTCTCTTGTATCGTCTGCCACTGGTGTTTGTTGGGCGCAACGCTCTGACAATTACGGTAAGAATCCGTGAAGAAACACACCACTGCTCGTTGGATCTTCTCTATCACATTTATTAAACAGGCGCGGGTTCAGGATCCAGTTCTGGGATGTTGTTCTCACAGTTTCTTACTGTCCCTGCCTGCTCCCCTCCGAAATTTAATTAGTTTTCACCCCCACTTCTAACGTGCTATGATAATAACAGTAAAATATATGAAATATTTTAATTACCAGAAAAATATTTTAATGTAATAATAAATATTTGTCATCATCAGTGAATAGTTCACGAGTGAACTGACGACGAGCAAGCAGAGATGCGCATGTGGCCACCCACTGATTTTTGTAATTTTGGCTTAGAGCATTTCCTTACCCATACAAGCGATCTTTGAATCTTCCCCAGATGTAAACGTCGCACAATGTCAGAATAGTTACAGTCCATCACGCATTTGTCAGTTCTCGAGTACAGTAATGTGGACCATTGTGGATTAATGCATTTAAACGATCTTCATCAAACCCAGAAGGTGTTCCTGAACGTGGGGGTCACTGTTGTCAAAACGAGCCTCCTTAAAACGAGAAAAGCGTTTCCTTGCCGTGCTCTGTCTAACGGCATTTTCCCCGCACACGACAAAATTGTTTCTGGTTGCTTCCGCTGCTGTCACCCCTCTTCTGAACTCAGACAGATGAATACGTCGGAAATGTTCCGATTTCTCCACGTGGCGAATCATTTTCTATCGTCCACAGCTGCACTTACTGTCTCCAGATGACACAATGAAAACATATAACCATGAATGCATTACGTAGCTAATGAGCTGCAAACGGTAAATTGTTTAATAGTGTTTATTAATTTGAAAGAAACTCTAAATTGTTCCTATTTTATAGGTACCATCAAATAAGCTCGCTCGATTAGCCGTCCGGTCTAACGCACAGCTTTCCGGGCGGGAAGGCGTGCCAGTCCCCGACACGAATCCACTCGGCGAATTAGTGTCTGAGGTACGGTGTGCCGGCCAGTCTGTGGATGGTTCTGGAGGCGGTTTTCCATCTGCCTCGGAGAATGCGACCTAGTTCCCCATATTCCGCCTCCGTTACACTACGTCGGCGATTGCTGAGCAAAAACTTTCTCCACGTACGCGTCCACCATAATTACTCACCCACGCAAACATTGTGTTTACAATCGTCTGGTGTGAGACGTTCCCGGAGGGTCCACTGGGGGCTGAACCGTACAATAACCCTGGGTTCGGTTTGGGGCGGCGGTGGGGTTAGTGGACTCCCGTAGCCTGTTGTGGAGTTGTGAACCACTGAGAGATGCGGCGTGAACGAAGCCTCTCCGTCGTGTCTAGGTCCCCAGTTCCATGCAATACCATACAATCCTGCCCTAAACGTACCCAGTAATTACTAGAATTTCTTGCCAGTTCAGAGACAGTGTTCATGCTACTTTAATCTTCGAAACTTAGCTGTGAAACCTGAAAACTGATATATGAAAAAAATAATCCACATATTTGAATGTCTTTTATATGCGGGGGGAGGGGGGAGAAGGGGGGCCCGCTTACAACAGGTATGACACCCCTACACTTTCCCTTTTGGATCGGTGCCTGCTTTTAAACAAACCTGGTTACCTCTGCGGCGAACATGGGTCTCAGCTTATCAGCGGCTGTGGCCCGCGTTTATGTATAAATCCCAAAGGCGAATCGCCGCGTGCGTCCCGCAGGCTCAGGTGAGCGCTGCGTCCCTGTGGCGTCGTATCGCGTTACGTGCAGTGGACGCACTGTGCCGAACCACGTTTCCGCTTCCGCCGACCCCGGAACTCGGTCACCACCGCAGTTCCTGACTTCCTGCTACTCCCTCACCCTGCCACATAACCACCGACAGCTCATCCGCGCTTGGAGCCTGTGAGTGGACCACCGTCGTGTGCTCTTACTAATGTTGTGATCCATAAAGTTTGGTCAGAGGCCATGACCGACGAGGGGTTTATGTTGTGGATGCTTTACTGCTGTTAGAAAGAAGCTATATAACAGTTTGTTCTCTGTGCTCTCCATCTTTTGAGGGTGCGCTGAGAAATACTGAAGAGCCAAAAAAACTGCTACACCTGCCTGATATTATATAGGACCCCCGCGAGCACGCAGAAGTGCCGCAATACGACGTGGCTTGGACTCGTCTAAAGTCCGACGTAGTGCTGGAGGGAACTGACACCATGAATCCTGCAACGCTGTCCATAAATCCGTAAGAGTACGAGGGGGTGGAAAAATCTTCTGAACAGCACGTTGCAAGGCATCCTAGATACGCTCAATAATGTTAGTGTATGGCGAGTTTGGTGGGCAGCGGAAGTGTTTAAACTCAGAAGAGTGTTCCTGGAGCCACTCTGTAGCAATCCTGGACGTGTAGGGTGTTGCATTGTCGTGCTGGAATTGCACAAGACCGTCGGAATGCACAATGGACCCGAATGCAGGTGATCAGACAGGATGCTTACGTGTCACCGGAAAGTCGTATCTAGACGTATCAGAGGTCCCATATCACTCCAACTGCACACGCCACACACCATTACAGAGCCTCCACCAGCTTGGACAGTCCGCTGCTGACATGCAGTGTCCATGGATTCAATAGGTTGACTCGTCCCAGCAGGCAACATGTTTCCAGTCATCAACAGTCCAATGTCGGTGTTGAAGGGCCCTGGCGAGGTGTAAAGCTTCGTGTCGTGCATTCATCAGGGGTGCAGAAGTGGGCCTTCGGCTCCGAAAGGCCATATCGATGATGTTTCGTTGAATGTTTCGCACGCTGACATTTGCTGATGGCTCAGCACTGAAATCTACAGCAATTTTCGGAAGGGTTGCACTTCTGTCACGTTGAACGATTCTCTTCAGCCGTCATTGGCCCCGTTATTGCAGGATCTTTTCCTGGCTGCAGCGATTTCGGAGATTTGATATTTTTCCGGATTCCTGATATTCACGGTACACTAGTGAAATGGTCGTAAGGGAAAATCCCCACTTCATCGCTACCTCGGAGATGCTGTGTCCGATCGCTCGTGCGCCGACTATAACACCACGTTCATACTCACTTAAATCTTGGTAACCTACCGTTGTAGCAGCAATAAGCGATTTAACAACTGCGGCAGACTCTTGCTGTCTTGCCGACCGCAGCACCGTATTTTTCCTGTTTACACATCTCTGTAATTGAATACGCATGCCTATACGTTTCTTTGGCGCTTCAGTGTAATACATCCGCTCGTGACTTTCTCAAACATCCTAACCAGCAGCATGCTCCAAATTTTGTAAGTTATTCCGAGGACTGGGGCAATCGCAAAGTTCTCATCACCGTATGAGAAATTAAAGCAAATGCTGCCGTATCTCTGAGGTACTGTGGACTCTGTGGACTACTGCTATCTCTAGGGGGCAGAAATGAAAACAAGGCAAGTGGGAAAAAAATATCAAAAATGTTCACTGTTTGTAAAGTAATCTCCATAAATGTTAATCCATTTACCACAGTATGAGTCCAGACGGTCAATGCTTTCGTGGAAAAATGTTTGCTGTTACCTACAGTATCATTATTGTACATGGGCGTGCACCTCTTCGCTCGAAGCAAATCGACTGCTACGATTGTTATAACTTTATAGAGGTAACTGCGCACAACGGTCAGAAATTTGAAGTAAAGAATCTTGTGCCTTCGGCTGTACATGTGCAACTTTATTTCTCAACCTATTTCACTTATTACATGTTCACGGGAGGAAAAGCTGTACAGAGAAAAATCAAAACGATGTTAACTTAAGTAGAGCGTGATCATATGTTCTTTATAAGTAAATGTCCTGATGAAGTTGTTTGTATGCACTTCATCTTGACATATATGGTGTTGCTGTTGTGGCCTTTAGCCCAGAGACTGGTTTGATGCAGCTGTCCGTGCTACTCTATCCTGTGCAAGCTTCTTCATCTCCAAGTGCCTACTCAACGTACATCCTTCTGAATCTGATTAGAGTATTCATCTCCCTCTACGATTTTTACCCTCCACACTGCCCTCCAATACTAAATTGGTGATCCCTTGATGCCGCAGAACATGTCCTACCGACCGATCCCTTCTTCTAGTCAAGTTGTGCCACAAATTCCTCTTCTCCTCAATTCTATTCAGTATCTCCTCATTAGTTACGTGATCTACCCATCTGATCTTCAACATTCTTAAAAAAAATGGTTCAAATGGCTCTGAGCACTATGGGAATCAACTGCTGTGGTCATCAGTCCCCTAGAGCTTAGAACTACTTAAACCTAACTAACCTAAGGACATCACACACATCCATGCCCGAGGCAGGATTCGAACCTGCGACCGTAGCAGTCGCACGGTCCCGGACTGCGCGCCTAGAACCGCGTGACCACCGCGGCCGGCTCAGCATTCTTCGAAAGCTTCTATTCTCTTCTTGTCTAAACTATTCATCGTCCATGTTTCACTTCCATACATGGCTACACTCCATACAAAAACTTTCAGACAAGACTTCCCGACACTTAAATCTATATTCGATGTTCAAATTTATCTTCTTCAGAAACGCTTTCGTTGCCATTGCCAGTCTACATTTTATATCCTCTCTACTTCGACCATCATCAGTTATTTTGCTCCCCAAATAGAAGAACTCATCTACTACTTTATGTGTCTCTTTTGCTAACATAATTCCCTTAGCACCACCTGATTTAATTCGACTACATTCCATTATCCTAGTTTTGCTTTTGTTGATGTTCATCTTATATCCTCCTTTCAAGACACTGTCCATTCCGTTCAACTGCTCTTCCAGTTCCTTTGCTGTCTCTGACATTTATTTATATGTAACATATTATCAGGCCCTATTTCATGTTAACGTCGTTTCGACTTTTCACTCTACTGCTTTTCCACCAGTGATGATGCTTGTAATAAGTGAAACCGGTTGAGAAAATGAAGATGCACATGTACCGCTGAAGGCACAGCTTTACGTATTAAAAAAGAATGGCACGAGTGTCTCCTTCCAGGGCTCAAAAAATATGGAAATGGCATGGGGAGAGATCGGAACTGTATAAATATGTGTGTTTCTCAGCAAAACTAATACAGTGTAGTCGAAACAACAGCACGCCAACTCCGGTAAAGTCATGATGACCTTTTTCTCTGACTGCAAGGGCTCGCTGCTCATAAACTTTCTGCAACACGACGGCACAGTTAACGCCTGGGTACAATCATGGTTCCGTAGGCAATCGCAAACATTTTTCCGTGGAGACATTGACCGTCTTGTCGCACAGTGGGATAAATGTATTAACTGGCAATTACTTTTGAAATAATAAACAGTTTACGTACTTTTAGTGTTCCGTACCTCAGTCGATAAAAACGGCACCCTTATAGGATCACTTCGTCGTCCATCTGTGTGTCTCTCTCTGTCTGTGTGACTGACTGACTATCAGAAACCCTTTTTCACAGCAACGGATAGACGTATCAAGTTGACACTTGTCACATACTGAGGTCTATAGTCAGAACAACCAAAAGATGTGGTCATTTATGTTACATATTTTGATACTTTCAGTGTGTCAACAAAACCTATAGGGTACTTCCCGTTGGCATACTTACATGAAATTTATCAGAAAGCAAGGGCTTGCAGTACGCCAAAAGAAAAAATCGGAACACTGTTAATTGGTAATTATGTTACACGAAAAAAACATTGGTCATTTCTTGTCAGGCTGCCGGTCTGTCCGTCCGTCTGTTAAGACGCCTTTTTTTTTCAGGAACGGCTGGACTCATCAAGATGAGATTTATGTCACATACCGACATGTATGGTTCTTTGGTGGTTAGCTTCTAAGTCAAAGCGAGCAAAAGATACGTCCGTTTATGTCAAGTATTTTGATACTCGCAAACTCACTCATTAAAACCTGTTGACGCAGAATCATGGAATTGGGCAAGAATTCACAATACAACTAAGGGAAAAGAATCAGATAAGTGTTAATTTGTAATTACATCACACGAAAAAATACTTCTTTTGTCATCTGTTATCCGAATCCAGACTCGAAACTGTAACATTCTCGAAAGTCATGGAATCCCTGGGACCGATATCTTACGACTATTAATGTCAAAAAAATGGTTCAAATGGCTCTGAGCACTATGGGAATTAACTTCTGAGGTCATCAGTCCCCTAGAACTTAGAACTACTTAAACCTAACTAACCTAAGGGCATCACACACATCCATGCCCGAGGCAGGATTCGAACCTGCGACCGTAGCGGTCTCGCGGTTCCAGACTGTAGCGCCTAGAACCGCTCGGCCACACCGGCCGGCTATTAATGTCAATAACAGGCAAAAATAGTCAAGTTTGTACGGAACCCTCAGTGCGGGGGTCCTACTCACACCTGGCCAAGTGTTTTTCCATTGGACTCCTCCTGATACCCAAGACTGACGAGAACATGACCAGCTTTACATTCTATAGTGTTCAGAACCCTGTGTTTGAATCGCACATCTCAAGTCGATGCTACACTTCAGCAAGAGGACCATAATGTATGAGGCGTTGTGGAGGTTTGCATTATCACCTCAGAAAAACATCACGTCTTTGTGATGTCTTGTCTTTCAAACGCTGGACTTGTGTTGCTTGCTACAGACACCTCACCTGTGCCTGCTGCAGGGTACAGACGTGCCGGCATTGAAAAACGCTTAGACGCTTCCCCGGAGCACTGTTCTTATGACAGCGGTTGTTTCTTTTCTCGGGCATAATGGTGGCGGTGGCGGAACGGCTCAGCGCGCTGACGTCACCGCTGCACGCGCGGCCTTCGGCGGCGGCGCTGCTCAGATTTGTATGTGTGGGGAGGTCGCCGCTCGATCGCCGTCCTTGGCCAGCCATTGAGCCGCGCGCTGCCTTTTAACGTGAAACACCGGTTACACATCAACAGTCCGACGCGACGTCACAGATAAGCAAAATGTGTCAGCTGTCACGAGAGTGGAAGGAAAACCATATCCGATCACCCAGAAAGCGTCGCATTGCATTCACTGTGAAATTAAAATAACAGTTTATCATCTGGTCAGGACGCGGGGGGAAGAGTAAGGCCTAACGATCAAATTCTAAAAAGAGTGCTGGTGTTGATATATTCATACTAACATAATCTATGTCTCACGTTACTTCTCTTCTGACATAGCGTCTGCTCTACCCTTCTACACCCATCTTTGTTTATGTTCATGACCAAATATTCTGTGCCTTGGTACTATCTTCTCTGAAAGGTTTGAGTTCTAGAACACTACTATCTCCTGCAAACGCTAATCGGATGTCAATTGATGGTGGCTTAATAAGCGGAAAACCGGTTCGACATAAACATATGTAAGTAAAGCAAAGTACAAGTTCTTTCCTTTTCAACGTTATAAAAAAGGAAATAAGATTTAGCGAATAGAAGTAATCTTTAAAACGCTACGGTTGCAGATATAAGTGTAACTATAAATTGAGAGGAGTGTCGTAAGTGATAATGCGTTATAAAAGATCCAATTTTTCATAAGGATTAAGCCGGCTGCGGTGGCCGAGCGGTTCTAGGCGCTTCAGTCTGGAACCGCGCGACTGCTACTGTCGGAGGTTCGAATCCTGCCTCGGGCATGGATGTTTGTGATGTCCTTAGGTTAGTTAGGTTTAAGTAGTTCTAAGTTCTAGGGGACTGATGACCTCAGATGTAAAGTCCCATAGTGCTCAGAGCCATTTTCCACTATTTACAACAATCTGCCAACGCTGGGGTAACTTTTCGATTCCATAACCGTAGAAATCACATGGTTTTGAGGCGAAGAACTCCTCTAGCCATGTTCGGAGCGGATTTTCATCCGGAAAGGAAAGCTCTTGAAGGATGGTCGACAGAGATCGGAAAAACTGAAAGTCCGAGGGCGCAAAATCAGACGATTAAGACGGGTGCGGAATGGCTACCCAATCCGACACCCCTGTGGTGTTTTTTTTTAGTCATTCTGCAAGAATGCGGACGGGCGTTTATCGTGGAGTCGTGGAGTAGCCTCACTTCACACAGTCTTCCTGCCGTTGTTCTTTAATTAAAGCTACGGTCGCAGGTTCGAATCCTGCCTCGGGCATGGATGTTTGTGATGTCCTTAGGTTAGTTAGGTTTAACTAGTTCTAAGTTCTAGGGGACTAATGACCGCAGCAGTTGAGTCCCATAGTGCTCAGAGCCCAGCCATTTTTCTTTAATTAAATCTGGAAGACATCTCAGTTCTTGACAGTGAATGTGAGCATGATGGCTACACCTCGGGGAAGCAATTCGTATTACACCACACCGTCGCTGTTCCACCAGATGTTTAACATTATCTTTTGTGGATGCACGCAGGTCTTTCTGCGGGTGTTGCTGCTTTGTTTGGGCGCAACCACTCCTTTCGTTTCCTTACGTTAGCATAAAGATACCATTTCTCATCACCAGTAACGACATAGAATAGCAATGGTCGCTGTTGTTCACGAGCCCATTGTTGACGAGCAAGCAGAGATGCTTACATGTCCGCCCACTGATTTTTGTGATTTTGGCTTAGAACATGCAGTTCCCATACACGCGATGGAAACTTCCCCATTGCAAGTAAATGTCGCACGATGTCGGGATGACTACAGTTCATCACATTTGCCAGTTCTCGAGTACAGTGATGTGGATCATTGTGGATTAATGCGTGGAAACGATCTTTATCAAACACAGAGGGTCGACCTGCACGTGGAGAGTCACTACTGTCGAAACGACTCCTGAAAACGTGAAAACTGTTTTCTTGCCGTGCTCTGTCCAATGGCGTTATCCCCGTACATGCCGCCAATGTTTCTGGCTGCCTCCGCTGCTGTCACCCCTGTATTGAACTTGACAGGAGAATCCGTCGGAAATATTCTGATTTCTCTCTCCACTTGGCAATCCATTTTCTAGCGTCCACAGCTGCACTCACTATCTCCTGATGACACAATGACAACATATTAACTCAAATAGTAACAGTGAACGACAAATAAAAGACTACAATCGATAAAAAAAGCGGTAGTAATCGTAATACCAACATGCAAAGCAAACACGCTTCGAAATTGTGCACCAACGAAATATTCTTGTGCAAACTGATTTTATTTCCCATGGTCTTTCGATTATAGATGAAATTTGATGATATCCCTGATAAATCTGAAAGAAAGACAACATATTCCAAGCACATATTTGTTGATTGACAACTATATCGATATTGTCGTGTATTTGGTCACTGGCCACTACGGGATATAGTTTTACTGGACAAAGACAACGTGATTTTATGCAGATTTTATACAGATGACCATTGGCAGAAATTAAAATGTAAGATCACAATTGTCCTAAATACATTTATTTTTTCTTTTTTGTGTGTTTTTGTATGTACTCGGTGGATTTACTTGTTTATTGTTATTTTAAGATTAGATAGGAGTTGTCAGCTTATGGTTTTAATGGAGGTAACTGAAAACTTTCTGTACTAACTATGCATATAAAAGATGTTTAAAAATGTGTATGTGCTATATTTTGATGCCCGCACAAAGATGTACAGTCTAAAAGCCACCAGTTGTAGACTCTTCAATCTAGCGTATATCTCTGTTCTTGCTTAGGTTTATTTTCTGGAGTGACTGCAAGGAAGTACGCACATCAAAAAAAGTAGTGCATCTCCTCGGTTCCCAGAACTCCTCAAGATAGAAATTGACTGTGGATATTGTATCGCAGACGCAGTCCCTTTGACCGTTCAGAGATGTCATTAAACCCGCCGAAAGATGTAAACAACCATGCATGAGCAGCGCTTATTAGACGGATGGGGTCCGACAGCCGATCAGTTCCAGTCATTTCACCACGAAGAAGGTACACGGCTGGTGTGGTCTGTAGTTATACCATGCCTAGATGGTCAATACCGCGGTTCAATCGAGTCCACATGGTTACTTTGTGCCACGAAGGGCTCTCAACAAGGGAAGTGTCCAATCGTCTCTGAGTGAAACGAAGCGATGTTGTTCATACATGGAGGAATAGAGACAGTAACTGTCGATGACCTACCTCGCTCAGCCCCCCCCCCCCCCCCAAAGTGCTACTACTGCAGTGGATGACCGCTACCTACGGTTTGTGGCTATGAGGAACGCTGACAGCAACGTCACCATGTTGAATGATGGTTTTCGTGCAGCTACAGGACGTCGTGTTACTCAAACTGTGCGCAATAGGCTGCATGATGCGCAACTTCATTCCCGACGTCCATGGCGAGGTCCATCTTCGCAACAACGACACCATGCAGCGTGGTGCAGATGGACCCAAAACATGCCGACTGGACCACTCAGGATTGGCATCACGTTCTCTTCACCGATGAGTTTCGCATATGCCTTCCACCAGACAATCGTCGGAGACGTGTTTGGATGCAACACGGTTAGGCTGAACACCTTAGACATGCTGTGCAGGGAGTGCAGCGAGGTTCCCTGCTGTTCTGGGGTGGCATTATGTGGGGCCGACGTACGCCGCTGGTGGTCATGGAAGGCGCCGTAACGGCTGTGCGATACGTGAATGCCATCCTCCGACCGATAGTGCAACCATATCGGCAGCATATTGGCGAGGCATTCGTCTTCGTGGACGACAATTCGCGCCCCCATCGTGCACATCTTGTGAATGACTTCCTTCAGGATAACGACATCGCTCGATATGAGTGCCCAGCATATTCTCCAGACATGAACCCTATCGAAAATGCCTGGAATAGATTGAAAAGGGCTGTTTATGGACGACGTGATCCACCAACCACTTTTAGGGATCTATGCCGAATCGCCTCTGAGGAGTGGGACAATCTGGACCAACAGTGCCTTGATAAACTTGTGGATAGTATGTCACGACTAATACAGGCATGCATCAATGCAAGAGGACGTGCTATTGGATATTAGAGGTTCCGGTGTGTACAGCATTCTGGACCACCACCTCTGAAGGTCTCGCTGTATGGTGGTACAACATGCAACATGCAATGTTTTCATTAGCCATAAAAAGCGCGGAAATGATGTTTGTGTTGATCTCTGTTCCAATTTGCTGCACAGGTTTCGGAACTCTCGTAACCGAGGTGATGCAAAACTTTTTTTGATGTGTGTAGTATTCAGCTGGGTATCTTTTTGTATTTCACGACAAGTTCGTCTTATTCTACAGTTTCGTTGCGAGATATCTAGACTCAGAAGGATCTAAGTGCTGTCCCAATATGATCCGTGTCCAAAAAGTGCAAGCTTTTTTCTTTAAAAGAAAATAACGCGTTTCAAACCCTGGAAGTTTAATTATACATATAATCTTAAGTGAGCATAATATTTCCCTTATTAAAAATCTGTATATTTTTAAGGAGCTAGACAGAACACAAAGTTTTTTTTTTTTAGTACTAGATACGGCTATGTTGCAAATGGTAACTAAACATACACAGTTTTTTTAAATCCATAAACATCGGCGTGTACTCAGTTTGTCGCTCGTAGAGCGTGCAGGCGATACTCGTGTATTTCTCTCCTTGTCTTTGCCAACATCTGTTCGGTTACTGCCTCTACAGCGTCACGTGCCGCAAGAGTTTGCGCACCAAGAAATACTGAACACTTTATCCTTAACGTGACCCCGCAAGAAAATAGAGAGGGGTTGAACGTGGTGACCATAATGTTGGAGCGTCTCCACCGATCCTTATGGTTGGTTGGTTGTTTTGGGGGAAGAGACCAAACAGCGAGGTCATCGGTCTCATCGGATTAGGGAAGGACGGGGAAGGAAGTCGGCCGTGCCCTTTCAAAGGAATCATCCCGGCATTTGCTTGGAGCGATTTAGGGAAATCACGGAAAACCTACATGAGGATGGCCGGACGCGGGATTGAACCGTCGTCCTCCCGATCCTTCTGTCCGTAGAGGTTTAATCCAAGAACTGGTGTACAAGCAACCCCCATTGTGACGGTGCATCATCTTGTTGAAAAGCTACCCATGGTAACGAGAGAGAGAGAGAAAGAGAGAGAGAGAGAGAGAGAGAGAGAGAGAATAAATGAAATGGTGGGAGTGTTCAGCCGGCCGGAGTGGCCGAGCGGTTATAGGCGCTTCAGTCTGAAACCGCGCGACCGCTACGATCGCAGGTTCGAATCCTGCCTCGGGCATGGATGTGTGTGATGTCCTTAGGTTAGTTAGGTTTAAGTAGTTCTAAGTTCTAGGGGACTGATGACCTCAGTTGTTAAGTCCCATAGTGCTCAGAGCCATTTGAACCATTTTTTTGGGGAGTGTTCATATACCAAGATGTGTATGCATAAAATCTTCATGAGTTAAGCTAACGTTGCAACAAATAGTACAGGTGTATCTGAAATATTTCCTAAAAATTATTATTATTATTAGTATTGTAAGCAGGGAAAGGCTGTATGCTCACCCTGTATATTGGAGTGTCATCAGCAGAATGTGCAGCTAGATGAACGAGGAATGTTCACATGAACTAACGGTGGCAACATGGCATCGCCCATTGACCTGTTGTACGAAGTATGTCTGTGGGATACTAAAGAATCCAGCCTATTGCCTTTGTTGTAAGATGTGTACTGTTTAAGTTTGTTGGCTGTCGCAGACGCAGGCACTTACTATAAAATTCTTCTGTGTTGTAGACCGCGTAGTGCTGTGAAACGTCCCGACATTTCGGATTCCATTGCGCGCCGCCTTCGTGACGATTCTAAATACTCCAATGAAGGCCACTTGTAATGGTGCCCTAAACGATGGTACATTTTACGACACGACGCAGACACCAACACAGAAGAAGCTTACGGAGATTTATTGTGTGTTGGTAACAATTACCTTAATTTTTGACACGCGAGAAAGCTAGTGGTAAACGCTGGCACGTTCAACCACACCATTGGTCCTGGCGCTATTAGAAAGTATCCTCTACCATTGAATCTTGTCCGGGGCGTCTGTAGCGATTTGGACAAGTTAAAGCGATTCTGGCATGAATGGGCGCTCTGCCAGCCCAGCCCGTCTCCTGTCTGTATTCAGGTCCACGCATTTGGCAGACGCTCCAGCGGTCACACGTAGATGTTATCGCGACGGTGGCGCCGCAACGACAATCCGCTATTGTGCGACAAAACTTGTAACACCCGTGACTGATGGCCCGTGTCCAATGACGGAAGCGTTAACTTCTGTGGGATACGTCATGATAATGACATCAGAATCTGAGTTCGTACTGTGATGCGTTACGTATCTCGCAAGCCCCATCGTTTTTCCTGCACTACACGATACCTCAATCACGTGAAAAAGACGATGTCTAATATACTTGCAGTAATAAGTATAGAGACAACCACTTTCTTCGTAATGGAACTCTATTCGAGGGTTCCAAACTGTAAATGAATGGAAATTTATAACAAATAAAATAAAAAATCGCATCTTACAGTAATTCGATAATTATCGGTACATAATCAGTGGCGCCAAAGTTGCTGTATGAAATCTTGAGTACTTTCTTTGTGTGTCAACCATGTATCACACTTTTTGATCAAAAAAAGTATCCGGACACCCTACTGCGATCGTATATTTTACGAGGTTCTAGGGTTACGTGCATAAGGGGACGACACTCCATCCATGGAAAAGCACACCCACACCGTAGCGCCACCGCCTCCAGACTTCACTGTTATCACTATACTTGATGGCAGGTAACTTTCTCCAGGCATTCGCCCAACACACGCCATTATATCGGATTGCCGAAGGGAATAGCGTGATTTGTCACTCCGAATCACTCGTTTCCACTCATCCACAGACCAGTTGCGTTTCCCTTTACACCACCTCAAGAGTCGCTTAGCTCTGACCACAGAAATGTGTGGGTAACGAAGTGCTGCTCGACCACTGTTAGCTATTCTTTTGAAGACCTTACGCACCGTCACTGAGCCGGTTGGTCTGCTGGTAGCGTTTTGGAACTCGCGAGTTATTACTTGCCTTGATTTCCTGCGATTTTCTACAACCACCCTTCGCATTGCTCGACGGTTCCTCTCCGTCAGCAAATGAGGTCTTGCAGGGGTCTCGGTTTAGCTGTGGTTTCCAAAAGGTTGGAATGTCGCTGATCGATGTGTTGCTTGTATAACATGCAAAGGCTTGTCCTCGTTCCTAGTCAGTGAGCTCTCCTGACGGACCATTCAAGGTGCATGTTCTGCAAGCACCTCCTTGTAGTGTAAAATTCACAACGATAGAATAAAAGCGTTTGCCCTCGGGTCTGGTAATCGCTACTCCGAGTCTCGTTTCAGCCATTATTTTTTTCATTTTTGTCATTCAATTGAATTTAAGTGTAAAATTAATCTGATATATGCTAATTAACACTTATCTAATCGGCATGTTTATGAAAAGACAACGTCTTCGTGTTTCGAGACGTTGTTTCTAGTTACATATCACACACAACAAACTAGTTTTCAATGCAAATATAAATTCTTAATTACCACCGTTCTGTAAAAGGTTGTTGATAAAGTTTGTTTCAGTTGCAGAAAACATTATAAATTAGTTTTTTATCTTCATGTATTTTACTTTTCACTGAAATGCGCGTAGAACATACACCTTCGTTTAAAAATTTATTGCGGGTAGGTATCGAACCCGGGCCACCGATTTGTCGAGCAAGTACTCTACCGTAGCGTCATGCTGCCTGCCCAAATATCGATATTACTTTAGGACGTTTAAGGCAATCGTTAAAATTCAAAGTCGATTTTCTCGAGAATTTTTGACAGTTGCATCGAACTGCTTCGTGTGATTGTCATTAGGATTCCGATCTTCACGTATCATAGTACAAAAAATTTCAAAAATCCGATTGCCTTGTGCTCTCCTTGTCGGTTTAGTATCCATTACTGTGTGATAATTTTTATCCTGGAGGTATGGAACACCTTCTATGTAACGAACAGGTAGCGAAGGACAAAACGAAGACTGGTGTTTAACGTCTTGTCGAAGACGAGATCAGTAGATATGAAGCACAAGCAAATGTGTCCTGTCAAAGTATCCGTCGTAGCATTCGCGTAAAGCAATACAAGGGAATTGCCTAAATATGGATGGCCAGGTGGGGATTTGATGAGCCGTCCTGGCGAATACGGTTAACTTCAATGAAATCCTCTCGGATCTTTTGTCGCGTCAGTCCGCTAAGTTTCGGAGGGCGTGTTCTCTGCTTCCATCTCCTGACGAGGTGCCAGAGTCCCTCTCTCTCTCTTTCTCTCTCTCTCTCTCTCTCTCTCTCTCTCTCTCTCTCTCTCTCTGGTACTATTCGTTCTCCACTACTAAAGGTAAAGCAGGCTGTTCCAGGGACTTTTCAGCCAAATACCAAATCAATTCTTTGTTGGTCAGAGGGAATCTCAGTTGGGAATATTTGGGAGAGCATTTACAGTTTCGGTATTGCCCTACAATCAAAGGAAATCTCCCGAAAACATTGGTCAGAAACAGGTGGTAGAAACTATTTTTAATTTCTGGGACGATATGTTCAAATGGTTCAAATGGCTCTGAGCACTATGGGACTTAACTACTGTGGTCATCAGTCCCCTAGAACTTAGAACTACTTCAACCTAACTAACCTAAGGACGTCACACACATCCATGCCCGAGGCAGGATTCGAACCTGCGACCGTAGCAGTCGCGCGGTTCCAGACTGCGCGCCTAGAACGTAAGACTCTTCACTTGGAGCACATAGACATAATGTTAGGAGTTAAAGTTCGGCTTAAGATGTGAAATACACTGGTGTCCTATTTAAGACGATACTGTCGTCTCAGTCGTTGATCACGAACTGAACTAAGCATTCCTCTTCTCGGTTGTATCTCGGCGGCACTGCGAAACTGAGAGAGGGCGTGGCTTCGCCGTCGCCTCTCATTCGTCGTTGCAGTATGCAGCGAGACGACATTATCTTCTGTAGTATCAATGCGAAGTGCTGACTTACGGCACCGTGATCTTTGGACGCTACCACAATGAGTGCGGCAGTCAGTGTGTTACATTCTCGCAACGGCCGTCTCGGAACTATGTAAACGTATCAGCGCTGCGTTAACGTGGCCGGCGCACCTAATCGCTTTCAACAGCTGCCTCACACAATTTAAATTGCTGTCGCTCCCGTCTTATAGTTCCTAATGAAGATTGCCAGTCAACATCGCCATCAAACCCCTGTCGCGATTAACGAGACTCGGTGTAACTTGTATTCGGTTGCCTCCTTAATAACACAATTCCATAAACCATTTGCTGGGCACAAAACAGTCGTATTTCAAAACAGAAAGTGTAATCCTCCGTTAAGCAGTACTCGTGTAGTGCTGGTTTTCCTTCCTGGCCGAGTCTTGCGCTGCTCGTACCAAACCCCAGCAAGGACAGTGACACAACTGAAAAACGCAGTACATGCGAAAACTCGCACTCAAGACCCAATTTTATAAAATTTATATTGAAATAGTATAAGCATAGTCTAATATGACTGTGGTAAGCTACCTTTAAATTTCAAGTAAGTATTGTTGGCAATGAATCCCTTTTTTCGTGCACATTGGAACACTTCATATGTATTTTTTATTGACGTAAAGTAAAGATGCCGTTTTCCGACTTTTACTTTTTTTGCCGGGATGTGTCGTGCTCAGAGAAACGCACGGAGACGTAACGCTGTATCTGTCCTACATATGACTTTCTGCACTGGCAAGGAATCCCATACACTTCAGATGTTTCAAGGCCTACGTTATCTTTCACGTTGCCCAAGAGATACCTTACTTTGCAGGTGATCGGAAGACAGGCGTGATTCTGTCTTGTCTGGAGCTTGGCCCGTTCTTGGTGATGCTACGGTAGGACTGCGATTCTCTGACCCTTTCTTTGCTCTCGTTTCTGCATCTCCAGTGACTGCATTACGACGCGGACTGAGAGGCTCCGAAACTCCACGAGAAAATGAAAGGTGATAACACGCCGTCCGAAACGTCGCGGACAAGGTGCACATTGACGCGACAAGAAACCTGAAAATATTTTATTGCGTTTTCATGCTAAGAGAGCATTTGCACGAAACCACTTAGCTCAGTATACAAAGTTGGCGCTCCGTGTGAAGTGGCTACGAAGGCAACAAGACGTTAAGTTCCAGATTACTATCCTTCCTTCGATGCTAGCGCAGTACTGCGTGTCTAAGACGTCTGCCCTTCCCAATGTGGTTGTAAAGCGCCCCAGACACACGAGGAGGATCCCACCGACCCGTCGCATGGGCGACCGATCGCTTCGTCAGTCGCTCTTGTGGGGAAATCGCAGCGGTCGGTTCGCTGATGGTCGATCACAAGGAAATCCTAGGCAGTCTGATAGATCGTAAGCAATTCGTGCTTGCAATGTAGCTTCCTGGTCGTTTAGCAGCGATAAGTGGCAATATGTTTGCGACTCGTGTCTCCAATTATTAAGCTTGGCTGTACATTTCTGTTTCGTTTCATTTTTCCCACTTTGAATAAGAACTTGGCTTTAGAATCTTTTTTGTACAGGGACCGAAAACTGCTCCGAGAAGTGGATGTCGGAGTTGTCATTTACATTAAAAAGTAATATAAAATACTGTACACACTTAGTTTTGCAATGATTAGGACTTAGAAGCTTGTGCTAGAAGGAAGTTCATAGTAAAAGTAGCGATACGGTGGGCTCCATCTAACGATATTGAGTTATTTACGAAATAATTGGACGCATTATAAAGTTTTTAACTTGTAAACGGAATGGCATAGGTAATGTTAAAAGGACATTTGAATTTAAATGTTCAGGGCAAATCTATTATACAGCTATACTCAAGTCCTTTGTCATTTCATCTAATCTAACTCTTCCCCACACTATTTATAAAAAGAGTTATTGTATTAGCACACAGCAAAGATGTACACAACCACTTGGCATCAGTGAAAAATGTAATTATTCTCGAAGTACCCTCAAGTCCCAAGATATACGCTTCAAAACAAGTTTAATCAATTATGATTCTCGTTTGTTTTTAAACAAGTATTATTCGTGGCGATTCGGAAATCAACTGCAGCTGCTAAACATAGCTGTTAATTTTTCGTAGCAGAACTTCTGGACATAGTGGTGTTCTAAATGCCGATTGAAATTGCTTGTCCAATCGCTCGTGTGTGGGTTGTTGAGGCGACTGCGCAGCACTGGCCCACCGTCTGCGCGAGCGACCCGCTGTTGTTGGCTCGGCTGGCGGTGCGTTTCCGGACTACGAAGCGCGCGCCAGCTGTTTGTGTAGTCGTCTTGCGCGTCTCCCGCTGCCAGCCCACCGCACACGACTCTTCTGGAACAGGCGACAACCGCGCCACAGACTTCCTTCTTCACTCTGACGCCAGACTGACTTTTGCTGGCATCGCGCTGTTTCCCACGATTTGACTACTTGTCGAATCGATTTCCGGTCAGAATATTCATCTGTGCAAATCTCTGAAGACCTCTTATTTTCTGTCTTTTAGTACTCATTGGACCATAATGCTGAGTTTTCTTTTTAAGTGACTTTTTGTGCACCTATATGGCGATGAACAGACCTGCACGGGGTAAAGTAACGTGGAGCGCTGTATCAAACTAATCTACGTATTGACAACTACAGTAAGAACCGTATCCTGAGGTCGGATAGAAATATGGAAACACGGCGAGAAATGCATGCTTGAACGTAAATGCAGATGCTAGCCAATCCTGCAGGTTGCGTTGTTGTATTTGACTACGAGCGGCACCGCTGCAGTGTCCTCAATACGTTGAAAATGGTTCAAATGGCTCTGAGCACTAAGGGACTTAACTGCTGAGGTCATCAGTCCCCTAGAACTTAGAACTACTTAAACCTAACTAACCTAAGGACATCACACACATCCATGCCCGAGGCAGGATTCGAACCTGCGACCGTAGCGGTCGCGCGGTTCCAGACTGTAGCGCCTAGAACCGCTCGGACACCCCAGCCGGCTCAATACGTTGCAAGTGTCAGTCGTGGTCAGAACAGTGTTCTGTATAGTTCTGTGTGAATTAGTCGGAGTTAAGTGACTTCGGACGTGGGAAAATTGTTGGTGGTTGTATCGTGAGTGCTTCCGTAACCAAGTTTGCAAAACTGTTCGGTGTTTCAAAAGGCACAGCGAAGATAAATACCGCATACAGGGAAAGCGGGAAAAAATCCAAGTCATAAAACGAGCGAAGTTGTGTGTTGAGTGATCGTGACGGATGGTCATTGTAGAGGATTGTAACGAAAAATAAGAGGCCGACAGCTGCAAAAGTCACAGCGGAACTGAATGTCGTACTGAGCTCGAGAAGCAGGGAACTACAAGGTGTGCTGAAATCGAAAACCACTCACCAGCAATGTAAATGTCCGTAACAGAAAAAAGTGTTGCCGAAGCCATGAAACCTGAACTATGTACAAGTGGAAAGAAATCATTTGGTCGGATGGAATGAAATGAAATGTGAAATGAAATGAAGTGACATGTGCGGCTGGGGCCTCCCGTCGGGTAGTCTTTTTAGTTGACGCCAGTTCGGCGATTTGCGTGTCGATGAAGATGATATGATGATGAAAACGACACAACACTCTGTCCCCGAGCGGAGAAAATCTCCGACCCAGCCGGGAATCGAACCCGGGCTCCTTGCATGGCGGTCTGCCGCACTGACCACTCAGCTATCGAGGCGGAAATTTGGTTGGATGAGTCTTGTTGTGCACTTTTTCCAATTGATGGTCGAGTTTACGCTCCAAGAGCGAAACATGGTGGGTATTCAGTGATGTTTTGGGGAGCGATATCGCGGTATATTCTATAGTCCCCATGGTTACTCTGCAAGGTCACATTACTGCTAACGATTATGTGACCAATTTTTGAGATCAGGTCCATCCCGTGGTGCAGTGTTTGTTCCCCAATGGGGATGCTGCGTTCCTCGACAACAAGGTCCCTGTTCAAATAACGCGCACCGACCAGGACTGGTTTCGTGAGCTGGAAGATGAACTGCTGCTCGCCATCAGTCACCAGACTTTAGTATTATTGAGCCTTTGTGTTCTACATTGGAGAGGAGTCGTGTGCTCGCTATCCACCTCCATCATCGTTACCTGAACTTGCCATTATATTGCAGGAAGAATGGTGTAACATTCCCTTGAAAAAGATATAGCCCCTATATTCATCATTTCGAGACGACTGGAAGCTGTTTTGAATGTCAACGGGTTTCCTATACTGTATTAGGCATGGTAATGTGTTGTGTTTTTATATTTTCCATATTTCTGTTCAGCCTTTGTTCTTCTATGGGCATTAGTTTTTTCCGTCCACGTATACACTTCGTGAACGTTTTCAAAATACATGACAGAGAAGATGGTTACTCTCTTACCTTGTGCGTGTGATCATCACACGAATATACGAAGGAGGTAGTAGAAATGTTTCACAAATTATTTAAGACAATAATATATTGTTATCGTTATTTAACATGTAACACATGAATGTGAAGAATGTTATGCACAAATTGCGTTTCGAGAGGCAAGCTTCCATCATCTGGCTGTTTGCGTTCACTCCAACATACAGACGCATTTAAAAAGAGGCACAAAATAGTCATGAAATAAAATAAAAATATTTGAGCATGAAGTCCTCGTTTTACTTAAAAATCGGCAACAACTGATACTCTGTTTTTCTTCTTCATACTACGGGCTACACTCCAAAGTGCTTCTGTCTTATTGTGGTAACGCCGATCGCATCTGCTTCACATCAGCTGCCTTTCCGTTCACTCGCTAGTTCTGTAAACACCTGTACCGCTCCAACTGACTACACTGAGCCATCAACAGTTCCGCTGTATTCCAGAGATGTTACAGGACTCATCAAGAAACAATACACCAATAGTCATCTACGCTAACTGCTCACGTGCATTGTATTACTGCAAAACGCTTGAATCTATTGAGGAATATGTTACCGCTGCCTTCCGTTTGTATTTTAAGCACTTTATCAAATCTATTTCGGCGAATTGCTGTTTCTAGTTCTTCCAGTACAAGTAAACTAGAACAAGTGGGAGCAGCTAAATAAGATACAACGTGCATCATGTGACGCGAGTTATATAAAACAGACAAGAAAAAAGTTTTCCAGCAGGTACAAAGTGCTACATACACTAAAAGACTGGGCAATTACGGTAAATCTATAGCAGCTAGACACATACACAAGTGACTCGCTAAAAGGCACTAAAGAGGATGTAGTGGTGATGCGCATAACAAAGAAAGAAAGGAAGCTTGACATACATGAAGAACTTGATGTATCCAAATGAGCCGCTGAATAAAGTAACTGCCGGCTGCTGTGGCCGAACGGTTCTAGGCGCTTCAGTCCGGAACCGCGCTGCTGCTACGGTCGCAGCTTCGAATCCTGCCTCGGGCATGGATGTGTGTGATGTCCTTAGGTTAGTTAGGTTTAAGTAGTTCTAAGCCTAGGGGACTGATGACCTCAGATGTTAAGTCCCAGTGCTTGGAGCCGTTTGAACCATTTGAATAAAGTAGCTGCGCGACGACCATGTATTCCTTTCTCAAAAAATCATTGTGCAGAAGATATGCCACATACGCGTAATTTGACACCGTCCAGCATGATACGTCGATGGTCGTCCTAAAAAACCCTACAATACGATCTTGTATCAAAACAGGGATCTCAGAGCGTGTAATCCTACACCAACATTCGATATGGCACTGCCACTATTCGAGCGCCTTGAAAAGGGAAAAGAAAAACGTTGTATTTGAAGACATAACATCCTATTTCGAGGACGTAGACGTTTCTCCTCAATAAACGTTTCATGAGGAACAGTGAGTGCCTGACTGGAAAGCTACACGAATGGAAATATGTGAGTGCGGTTCAGAATGTGACTTCCCAGTGCGATGGAACTAGCGTATCCTTGTTTCCACCGGTAGTGCGTCCGTGTGACCGTGTTTCCGGTAGCGGTCATAACGCACAGATTTCACGCTTTGCATGTCTATGTCGGCTTCCGTCCTGCGGGACGCCGTATCATTACTAGTGGTATTTCCTTGTGTACTCTGCCCTCTCCATGCCGGTCTCGCCTAGCGCCTTCTCTTGTATTATTGTGAGTGGCTGTTCTCCTTAGCACAGAGAAGGCAGACATCGGGAGTAACGCACTGAATGTTACTGTGGGTCCCTTTGCAATGTGCCGCTAGCTACGTGCCAATGTACTGTCAACAACAGTGTAGACGCTGCGGAGCATCACCAGTGTCAGTGACTGCAATGCTGTCGCCCTGTACAGGACGATGATGTGCATCAGGACTCGCTGAATCTAATCGGGTTTGTATGCGCTATACTTGCCGCGGCTTATGCGCCACCTCGCCTTGATCTCAAGTTATGTCCTCGATAATTGATCAGGTTACGGATTGGCAAGCGGAAATTGGTAGTCGTGGTTGTGGACACGTTGTGTATGAGTTTAAAGGCTTTTTCGGGCGGTTTGCTTACTTTAGCATAGCCCCAAGATATCGAAGCATTTTCTTATGTATGATGGACGCCATCAAGACTTCGAGCGGAATTGGCGCGTCTAGGAAACCCCCTCTCGACACGAGAAGTTAATTTTCTTCTTAGTGTTTACTGTTTGCAGCGCTGTGTTTGTCCTCTGTTCTAGTTGATTTGTCACCTGCACACATATTGCTACCATGCAATGGATGCGATTACATGGATTAATAGAAAGAATAGCCTTTTTGCAGCTTTTACGATTCTTTTGATTTATCTTTGCGGGAATGGTGGGGCAAAGGTCAAGAAAAAGAGATCTTTTCTCGAGGAATGCATAGTTTTACCAAGAGTGAAGATATTTCACATTATATTTGTTCCATGCCAACGAGTTTGAGCATCGCATTATTTGACAATGTTTTGAGTAGCGATGTATATATAGAATCTTTTCATCCGAGTGCATTGCAAGGTCTCACAAGAGCTGTTTATCAGTGCTTCACGGGAAATGCAGAATCAGCTGCATTTTCGGGGCTCCCTTGATGGTCCCACGGTGAACTTAACGATGCCGGTAGTTAAAAAAAGTAGCACTGTTCTCACCACGTTTTTTTTTTTTATTTTTTTTTTTTTTATTTCGCAGCAGGACACTCCGCAAGGTATGGACCTGTTAGTCCTGATAACCGACCCGCACAATTACTTCTGGGTAGATTTGAACAACGCCATATCGGCACCCCAATAGATCGCCTTTTTTTTCTTTTTTTCATGTGGAAGTGAACGTACTGCGGTCAAAAACATCTGATCGTCTGACCTTTGCATTTGTCTGCCGCACGCGCAACTGCCATACCACTATTGCTAGATAGAAACAGACATGGCGTCATTTCGTTATCGCAAGCTAGACTGAGTTTGCTGAAAGCAAAAAACGCAGAAGGTGCTCATGAATTGTAAAAAATAAGATCGAGTTACGTTGCACAGTGGTTACGACATTGAAATCATACTCGTGGGGTGTAGGGTTCAAATCTCCGTCCAGTTGTGCAGATTTCAGTTTTCCATGGTTTTCCTAAATTACTCCTTGCGAATGTGGGGGTTATTGTCGTGATTTGACCTCTCTACGGAGTTCTTTACTTGCGTTTCATCCAAGCGCTTCGTCACCAACAACTACGCTGTCGACGGGGTGTCAATCGCTAAAGCTTTGTTCACATCGGAGCGAACACGAACGAACGAGAATTCCCTCTGGTGTGAACGGTAGACGACTGCGTCTGAACAGCATTCAGTCATGTCCGGTTCGCATTCCCTGGTGTTCGCTTGTTTTCCGCTGATTGTCGGTCATGCAGCGAACCGTCAAAAGAAGGTAGCGTCTCTCCGCTTCGAACACGGAGAGCATTCGTCTGCCGTTTTTACGTGAGACCTACTTTTATTGTTACTGTGTGTTGTTTGAATGACTGAAGTGAACGTAACGTTGTTGATAGAAGAGTGTGCATCGTAGATGCTGTGGGATCCACACCACACCGGAAGAAAAAGAATTGTGTAGATAATGACCGAAACACTCACAGATCCAACAGGAGACGCGAGAAAGACAAGAATTCATTAGATGCTTTCATCAAGTAGAAAAGTAGTCGATAAACACGTTCTTTTATATCTTTTTGTTAAAAACAAACAGCACGATATATTTCCTTGAGAGTAGACAAATAAGGATGTGTGTCTACTTTACGGAGAAAATTGAAAATATACGAAAGACCTGATCATTCTTATTCCGTACGTTCAAGGTAGCTGTAATTACATGACTAACGCATTACTGTTAATTCAGGGAAATTTGATGTAATATCCGAATAGATAAATTCGTTTTTCCACTATTACGCTCTTATCCTTCTAATGGACTATAAACCGTAGCAGAGTTTAATAAGTAACCTGTTTGACAGGTGTGTGTGTAAGAAACTGGTACAACTGCCTAATATCGCGTAGGGCCTCGGCGAGCACGCAGAAGTGTCGCAACACGACGTGGCATGCATTCGACTAATCTCTGAAGTAGTGTTGGAGTGAAATGACACCCTGAATCCTGCAGGGCTGTCCATAAATCCGTAAGAGTACGAGGGGATGGAAATCTCTTCTGAACAGCACATTGCAAGGCATCCCAGATATGCTCAATAAAGTTCATATCTGGGGAGATTGGTGGCCATCGGAAGTGTTTAAACTCAGAAGAGTGTTCCTGGAGCCACTCTGTAGCAATTCCGGACATGTGGAGTGTCGCATTGTCCTGCTGTAATTCCCCAAGAATGCACAACGGACATGAATGGATGCAGCTGATAAGACAGGTTGCTTTTGTACGTGTCACCTGTCAGAGTCGTATCTACACGTGTCAGGGGTCCCATTTCACTCCAACTGCACACATCCCACACCATTACAGAGCCTCCGCCAGCTTGAAAAGTCCCCTCCAGACATGCAGTGTCCATGGATCCATGAGGTTGTCTTCATCCCCGCACACGTCCATCTGCTAGATACAATCTGAAACTAAACTCGTCCGAGGCAACACGTTTCCAGTCATCAACAGTCCATTTTCGAGTTGATGGGCCTAGGCGAGGCGTAAAGCTTTGTGTCGTGCAGTGTTCAAGGCTACACGAGTGGGCCTTCGGCTCCGAAAGCCCACATCGATGATCTTTCGTTGAATGGTTCGCACACTGACACTTGTCGATGGCCCAGCATTGAAATCTGCAGCAAATTGGGAATGCGTTGCACTTCTGTCACGTTGAACGATTCTCTTCAGTCGTCGTTGGTCCCGTTCTTGCAGAAACTTTTCCCGCCGCAGCGATATCGTAGATTTAATGCTTTACCGGATTCCTGATATTCACGGTACACTCGTGAAATGGTCGTACAGGTAAAACCCCACATTATTGCTACCTTATTGCTACCTAGGAGATGGAGTGTCCCATCGCTCATGCGCTATGTCCCATTGCTCATGCGCTAACACCACTTCAAATTCATTTAAATCTTGGAACCAGCCATTGTAGCAGCAGTAACCAATGTAACAACTGCGCCAGACACACACACACACACACACACACACACACACACACACACACACACACACAGAGAGAGAGAGAGAGAGAGAGAGAGAGAGAGAGAGAGAGAGCGCATTACACGTAGTTTATTGACACCATCTTCCTAATATTTACCTTAATAAAATCCTGGAAGTACTTTGCAGAGTCACTGTGCAGACATCAGGAACTCTCTGAGATGCCGCAGCTGTTGAAATGTGAAACAATTATTAATGTAAATGTCTAGAGTTGCTAATAACCAGCGCGGTCACGAGGCTCGGGTGTTCTGGTTTTCAATTTCCTTATTTGTAATGAAAAACCAGCGAAAAGCATCAGCCGACGTATGTATGTGTGAAGTATTGGAGTACTGCCTAGGAAGCCAGGAGATTTAGATCGCTGTGCACCACCCGCACGCGCTTGACACCTGCCGTAAGGACACGTAGGTTCATATTTTCCTACGCTTCCTTCCTCCCTCAAAAACAGCGCGCTGGCCATGTAAAAATCATACCTGGACATGTAAGTTTAGCATTGTGGCGATAACTAGTGTCGTATCGAGTGAAACCTGAGTGACGATTATTAATGCCACAAAAACAATAACGCAGCTTTCGTAGGACTGGTTTTCCATGATCCTGCTCTCTTCCGTTCTCTCAGGTGAAACGCTTTTCGCCGGTACGAGTGAATTGTAGTGATCACTGGCGAATTGTCTGCGAATGCTTGTTCACTTGCGTTCAGATACATTCATTTTTGATGTAAACCAGGCTTAACCTTCAGTCCACAGAAAAGCAGTTCGACGCCAGTAATTGTTTCAGTAGCACAGGTGCCTTCTTTTGAGATAAAAAGAGAATAACATGAGTGACCAAAGAAATATGCAGTTAATAACTTTACTGTGGTGTTCATATTTTCGCAAAAAACAAAATGAATGAATGAATGGATGACAAAGATTTTGCTCAAATACCGGAAACAGAAGTTCAGAACGAAATTTGATATTCACAACGCTGACATTCAAAATGTTTGTATAGCTGTAATAAGATTATTGTAAGGGAGACTTGTCGATAGAAACTTAGCATATATATTGGAGAAAAATAATTTTGAATACGCGTGTGACGGTAGCGAAAAATGATTCTTTAAATGCTACTTGAAGCGTAATCTACTTTTTACGGTATTACAGTTCGTCTCATTTACATAATATTGGCTCTATACATTTTTAAAAAGTCCGCATGTGAAACATTGCCGTGTTCGGGCAGGTAATATTTCACGAAATGGCCGCGCATAAATTAACTAAGGCTTTGGTAGTAGGAAACTATCACCATATTTCACGCTACTCGTGAGCACATAATTACCGTCTGGTTTCCTTCCGGGAGCAAATTCTCCCTCGAGGTCCCAGTATAGTTTATAGAAAAGATGTAAAGAAGACAGTTGAGAGATTCATATCAAATAAATAACAAGAGAGGGGTCCGTCCGCACTCAACATACACCTTCCCTATACATCCTGCTGCTATAATTCGAATGAAAACAATAGCTAAACCACAAACAAATGAAAACTGTCACGCTTACCTTTAGACTACCAGACTTGTTAAAATCACAAACTCATTCTGCTCGCACACATCAGAGATGCTGCTACACCGATGTTTTGATGTTTCTTGAAGCATCCGTGACTGAAGCTTAGTTGTGCGATGGTAGGTCTGAAACTGCTTGAGCATCTCCATATGCGAAAGAGTGCTCATATACCTGTGAGTAAGCTTTTCCCCTAATTCTGGAAGACTCTTTCCGCTGTGTGTTCCATACTTCCCTGACTGAAGCTCAAACTCTTCGAGGGATCTCGGTAGCTGTCACTGCACAACGAGTAATGCCTCCTTAGCCAGAACATGCATAATGTCGGCACACAAACGAGCGATCATTATGCATACTACAAGGGGGAAAGCGCCGATAAATTCGATAATACGACGGTCGATTTTGCTACTTGTTGTCAAGAATAAATTTAAACACGACACATGTCTATCAGCTCTGCCGTTAGAATAGGTGACTTTGACTAAACCATTACTTTTCATTTGCTTTCAGTGATACAGTCCCAGAAAATGCATCATTAATCGATTAGCGATGTATCGGTGTGTATAGACCTGACACTTCTGCAATTAGAGCAAAAGGTTGCTATGTTTCTGCGACTGACTCCGTAAAAAGAAATGGTTTCCAGTGAGATTTCCGACTGGCAGGCTATGCGCTGATAGCTGATACCACAGCAGTGTGTTCTCTGGGCAGATCTGATTCTCATGAAGTAAGAGTCTGTAGTTGTGAACTTCCTCACTAGCGGGAGAAGGGATCTGTTCAGACAATATTCCGAAGTCAAAGAAACGTCGTTTAGCTCTCGAATGTTCGCTAAAACGTATCTTCTGTAAACTGCGTTTGTTTCTCAAAAATGGTTCTGAGCACTATGGGACTTAACAGCTGAGGTCTTCAGTCCCCTAGAACTCAGAACTACTTAAACCTAACTAACCTAAGGACATCACACACATCCATGCCCGAGACAGGATTCGAACCTGCGACGGTAGCGGTCGCGTGGTTCCAGACTGTAGCGCCTACAACCGCTCGGCCACCCCGGCCGGCGTTTGTTTCTCTATAAATATCATTCTTATGGTTAGTGAGTAGCAGCACGACACTATCAACTGAATCTTCCGTTACATCTGAGAAGGATTTGTGACAATTCGCTCTTATAATGAGCTTTAAAGCTCTACAGTGCCTATCCTTTACCTCCTTAAGACTACCAGAGCGATGATTAGATTTTGTGGTTTCAAAAACGCTCGTGGAAGCTCTCTGAAAAACGTCGGAACTAGTATAATCGCTTTGAAGTCCCTTAATACCCTCCTGTTTCCTCATTCTGACAGCAAAAACGCCTGTTAAAGTGACACACTGTGCTTTGCTTTTGTTTACTCTCGAACGCAAAGCCCGAAAACACAGAGCGAAATTCATTGGAGTAACCGTAAATGTTTGATAATGTGATGTGTGATGCTTATCGAGGATACGCATGGAGTCCTAAGCTGATATTGACGGCAGGTTGTTGGTCTCGCTATTAATAGTCGTTTTCAGCACAGTCGAGCACGAACGCGGGTGCATCGTGTGCGCATTGATCTGCGTACGTCAAGTCATCCCGCTGCTCTGAATGTCGCTACCTCTTCCTATTTTTGTTGTGCTTGTGACAGGGATAAAGGTGAGAAAAAGGTCCTTTATGTGTTTAACTTCCGGCTTGCGTCTCTGTCAATGGACGAAGTCTGTGCACAAATACTTTTAGAATTCTGGAGGTGGACAGTGTGTTAACTGTGAACAACATTTCAAAATTTCCTGTTGTCAGCTTCTAGCGTTAACAGGTGTAACATGAAGTCACTGAAGAGGTACGCTCGCTAATTTGAAGGTGGTATCTGTGCTATAATGGACGCTATAAAAATACACGGATGTCACAGGATGTGTTGTGACTACTTTCTTACTGACGCTTTTCGATTTGTACATCATCAAATTAATCAAGGTCAAGGAGAATACGTCGTACATAGATACGGAGCTATGTATCGTATCCATAAGATAGAGCAAAACTACATTGTCTTAATAGATACATGAAACCATACATTTTTATGACGTGTTCTTCTTAACCTTTATTAATTTAATGATGAAACGAGTCATTAAACAAGTAGTCACCACAGAACATGTGACTGCCATGTATTTTTATAGCGTCCCTTATGAACACTGATACAACAAATGGTTCAAATGGCTCTGGGCACTATGGGACTCAACTGCTGAGGTCATTAGTCCCCTAGAACTTAGAACTAGTTAATTCTAACTAACCTAAGGACATCACACACATCCATGCCCGAGGCAGGATTCGAACCTGCGACCGTAGCGGTCTCGCGGTTCCAGACTGCAGCGCCAGAACCGCGCGGCCACTTCGGCCGGCACTGATACAACATTCAAACTTCTGTTGTACGAGGGGGCGTTCAATACGTATGCAACACATGTTTTTCTGAAAGCAGATTCATTTTATTCAGGATTTCAATACACAGTATTATTCCTCACTCTTTTGGCTACAAAACTCTATTTTTCAGTATAATCTTCGTTCAATGCGGAGGTCTTACGCCACCTTTCTGGGGGATCCTGTATGCCCGCATGGGACTACTCTGCTTGTCGACGTCGCAGCCAACATCTTGCTGCATCAATAACCAAATCATTATCCGCGTACTGCTTTCCGCGGAGTGCGTCCTTCTTTGGGCCAAACAGACGGAAGTCGAAAGGTGCGGGATCGGACAGGTTCACGCGACCTTGTTGCGATGATGACAGACTCCTTGCCCAGCGACAAACTTTGCTTTTGTTAACTGGCACGTGTCAGTAGACATTCTGCTAGCGCTTATGGGTATCGGCTATGTTGTGGCTATCCGCCAAAAGAAACTCAGTGATAACGCTCTGCCTGGAACGAATCTCCATTAGAGACGCTATCCTGAAGCTACATATAGCGCCGCCACCTATCGGAACTTCATGGAACTATAGGGGCTGAAGGGAGAATATTCCACGATGTCCCACAACAAAGTCCGCTTATTTCCAATCGAAACTGGTCGAGAAAAAAATCGGCTGCATTACTTATTGAGCGCCCCTCTTAATAAGGTTTCTTTAAAATTGCAAATGCCAACAACAACCTCTGGATCATTTAGTAGAGGACGTACATAGTGCAGGAGAAGGCTCAGGACACAAGATAAAATATTTGCTCCTACAGTACTAATACTTTTGAAAATGTGCCACCACATGGTTGGTCGTTGTCATTGTCGTTGCTAAAATATGGTTGTAAAACAAAACATTACCATGCCTAATACGGTATAGATAACATGTCATCTGTCGTTTTCCGTTACAAGGAGATCAGGGGCGAAAGGAGGAATAGTTTTACTCTGGCCACACTTGCTGCTAGTCAATATCTAAAACATGTTCTGTCTTAGTTCAAACTGATACTGTATTGATTCTTTATGTATCGAGAGTGAATGTTTTCGGTTAGTGAATGTCGTAATTTTTTTCCCTGTATAGGGTGGGGGGGGGGGGTGGAGGAGATAGGGAGGAGAAAGCCGCACACTGTGGACTCCTGTGCTTCCTTGTGAGGTTTCAAGCGCCAACAAAAGAGCCACTTGCACCATTACACATTTTATCTTCATTGTGACTGCTCATGTCCATAAACGGCACATAGCTACAGAAACTGTTAGTAAGTACACACAACGTAATGGAAAAGAATGGCCTATAAGGTCGTGCCATTCAAACCCGATGTGCCAATGAAAAAAGTTAAAGATAAAGAATACCTGATGGCACTTTAATATACCGGGTGGTTATAATTAAATTAGCTACTGACGGAGGTCAAGTGATGGCTGTAATTATCATATGACAGCGAAACTTGGTAGATATTCTAATGCGGTAATGCGGAACCGATTTACACTGGAAAAAAAATGGTTTCAATTTTGGCCACGAGATACAAATTTGGCGCTGTCAATGCAAAGGAAGACCTTTGGGAATGTTTCCACGTGTGATGAATTAGGGGCGGGATGAGTGAGAAAGGCGTAATGTTGATTTTATTATTAACAGCCGCTTGCACAATTTGTTCATATCAGCACCGGAGACGTCGATGACATGCTGCATCCGTAAAACAACTTGATTAACGGTTGCTCGCAGCAGTTCCGGTGGAATCTGAGCAAAGTGTTCCTGCATATTGGTCTTCAGCTCGAACAGAGCCCGAACGTGTCCCCAGTAAACGCGTTCGTTTAGATATATCCACAGCTGAAGGTCACATGGCTTCAGATGAGGTGATCTTGCAGGCCTTGCATCTGGAAAACCATCTGGAGATAACACGTGCGTGGTATGTTGCTTTAAGCAGATCTTTCATTGGGCGAGCGACATTAGGTGCTGCCCATCTTGTAATAAAACAGTGGTTTTCACACAGCTGCGCTCTTCCAAAGCAGGAATCACACGCTGTACAAGGAAGTCTCGGTAACGTGCAGGCCTCACAGTGCACCTGGCAGCACCACTGCGTGTTTTCTCTTCACAGAGGAACAGACCAGAATAAAGGTACATGTGAATCCACGCCACACAGTCACATAAACGGGGAATGCAGTGGCTCTTCGTGCATATCACGCCGTTTAACAGCACCCCAAATTCGGCAGTTCTGCCAAATTAGACAGTTCTGTGAATTCACTGCATGCTGAAGTATAAAATGTGCCTCATCACTCCATCAAATATTGCCCGACCACATATCAACAACTTCGATCCGCTGCTCTCCGCCATCTGGATCTTGTGCGGGTACCAGTGTAAAAAAGACCCAAAACTTTCCGTACTGTCGACGATGGGATTGACAATTCTCGTGGCACTATCCTGGTCACGTGCCGTGTGGGCAGTTACAGCAACAGCAGCTTCGTCAATAACTTCGGGGTAGGGCGTCTTCATCTTCTAGGTGCCACACCAAGCTCACCCGCGTTTTCGAATTTCATTATCGTCTTCTTTATACCATTTCACGACATCGGGCTACTCCTCAGACCTTTCAGTCGGTGAGACTCTCTCAATGGGGCACTGTAACAACACCGACTCAAAGGAAGGCCTCGGCGCTTGTTGGTGACGTCACGTCAGCTAGGCACGGCGAACGCCAGGCCTGTTGCAGGCAGAAACGCCTGGCCCAATCCCCTTACAATGAACTTGTTTATTTATTTATTTATTTATTTTCGTTTGACATCGTCACTGGAAAAGTGAACTAATTTACATGTGTAAATGTCCAACTGTTGCCAGTCATTAGATTACAGTCGTTTTCAATGAAAAAAATTCTAAACAGGAAACAAAATAGCTTCATACAACGAAAATACTGCTAAGCTTAAACTTTTTTGAACATGCACATTAGAAAAGATAAATATTCCCCTCTTGCACCTGAAAGGAGAAACTTTATAAGGTAAAAAAATGTTATTTGATAAAACAAGTATCCCTCTCTTTCCTCTTCTTCTGTCCCCCACCCCCTCCCCCAACGTGTACAATCGCAAGATATTTCATTAACATTCAGTACTCCTCGCCGCATAGTCAACCAAGATAGCTAAAGAAGAGCACCAATATGTTCACAGTTTCTTGTAAAATCAACCCAGTACAAACGTAACTTCCTCAGACTTACGAATAAGATAAAGAAGCACGAATTCTGTTGCTGCTGGACCATGAAGTTGTTTTTGTATGTCAATCCTTAAAACAGGTGGAAATTTAAGTTCAGGAGTACACTATTCGTTAAGAAGTGTAATGAATTGCACAATTAATTGATTGCAGAAATCTCTCAGAACAATGTGTGTTGGTCAACTACCGCCAATAATTTCACATTTTCTTGTGTCAGAGAGGGAGACACCACGATTGTGAGTATGCCTGCAACAGACCTGGCGTTCACCGTGCCTAGCTGACGTGACGTCACGAACAAGTGCCGAGGCCTTCCTTTGAGTCGGTGTTAACTGTAATCGCTGCCATTGCCGGCCGGGGTGGACGAGCGGTTCTAGGCGCTACAGTCTGGAACTGCGCGACTGCTACGGTCGCAGGTTCGAATCCTGCCTCGGGCATGGATGTGTGTGATGTCCTTAGGTTAGTTAGGTTTAAGTAGTTCTAAGTTCTAGGGGACTGATGACCGTAGAAGTTAAGTCCCATAGTGCTCAGAGCCATTTTTTTCGCTGCCATTCACATAAACTATTTACACTGACAGAAGACGATCTCTCTCCTCGATAGCTATACTGTTCTCTCATGATATTGCTTGTCAAATGACTTCGTCGATACATACCATCATACAGTCCGCGGCTTGTGGTCTTGCGGTAGCGTTTTCGCTTCCCGCGCGCGAGGTCCCGGGTTCGATTCCTGGCGGGGTCAAGGATTTTCTCTGTCTCGAGATGACTGGGTGTTGTGTGTCTTTCATCATCCTCAGTCACTCGCAAGTCGCCGTAGTGGCGATAAAGAACTTGTGGAGCGGCGGCGGAACCGCCCCGCGAGGGGTCTCCCGGCCACCAATCCCATACGCGCATTATTATACCATCATACAAACAGTGTACAGCGCCAGATTTGCACCTGCTTTCCAAAACTGGAACTTTTTTTCCACCGTAAATCGGTTTCATATTAACGCGTTGTCACATATAACAAGTTTCGCTGCCCACGATAATGACCGCTCACACTGGTCCTCCCTGAGTAGCTGCACTTTACATATAACCACCTGATATCTCTCAGGTTTACTAGACGTGATTGGCTAGTGGTGTGCTTTAGGCTGTTACTATCTAACTCACTAGCAAACGTAGTTGTATGCGAGTCCCACTCCTCACAAACTAAGGCAGCGTGGAAAAAAATACTTTTAATAGATGCCAATTATATTGCTTAAAGTAATTTACATCCCTGTTACAACAAGTGGTTCCTTATTACCACGAAATACTGACTGCTGTCGACAGACGATCCCAAATTAATTCCATATTGCTAGATTTCCAAGAGCTTTTGAGAACATTTCTCACAAGCGGCTTCTAATCAAATTGCATGTCTATGGAGTATCGTCTCAGTTGTGTAATTGGACTCGTGATTTCCTGTCACAAAGGTAACACTTCGTAGTAATTGACGAGAAGTGACGTTTGGCGTTCGCAAAGGAAATGATATTGGTCCTGTTCTTAATCTTCGCAATCGATTTAGGAGACAATCTGTGCAGACCTCTCCGATTGTTTGCAGATGATGTTATTGTTTACCGTCTAATAATGCCATCAAAAGGTCAAAACGGATTGTAAAATGATTAACACAAAATATCTGTAGGGTAGGAGACTAGGAAGTTGACCATAAATAATGAAAAATTTGAGGCCGTCTGCAAAAGTACTAAAAAATTTGTTAAGTTTTGGTTACATCACGAATTACACAAATTTAAATGTGGTCGATTCAACTAAATACGTGGACGTGCTGAAAAGTAATGCCTCCTGAATTTTTTGTGTGAAAACTTTTAAAACTTCTAAAATAAAACAAACGCTGTTAACATTCTACATCCTTTATCTTCATGCCTACATATTTACTTCTCAGCATAATCATTCTGGCCTCGCTACGGTCGCAGGTTCGAATCCTGCCTCGGGCATGGATGTTTGTGATGTCCTTAGGTTAGTTAGGTTTAACTAGTTCTAAGTTCTAGGGGACTAATAACCTCAGCAGTTGAGTCCCATAGTGCTCAGAGCCATTTGAACCATTTGAACCATTCTGGCGACGAAAACATTTCTCCGAACGAGAGACCAGTTTCCCGATACCGTCACTGTAGAATGTGTTTGCCTTTGTTGACGGAGCAACCACCTCACCTCTGCTCGCACCGCTTCTTCAGTATGAAAGTGAAGTCCTCGAAAGCGTTCTTTAACTTTTGGGAACAGATGAAAATCGGATAGACCCAACCATGAATTCTTCGAATTCGAAACTCGATTACAGGGCATAGTTACGTTAAACTCCGTCATGTTACACGCTACAGTTCGGAACCCTATAGCAGCGCAGGACTGCTATTATGTAGATATGAAGAATAAAGGTGTAGAATGTTAAAACAGTTGTTGAATTTAAAGAGCCTTAAGAGTTTTGACATACAACATTTGGAGGCATTACTTTTCAGCAAGCCTTCGTACTTTTAGAGATTACGATTACGAACAGTTTAAATTGGAAACAGCATACAGAAAATGCTATAGGGAAAACGAACTAAAGACTGCGTTATATTGGCAGAGCATTTCGAAGATGCAATAAGTCTACTAGAGAGAGTGGATGCAAGGTACATGGAAAAAGGAGGTAAACAATTCCGGTCCCTGGCGAACAATAAATTCGCAGACGTCTTTGGCGCGTTGACGTCATATTGAAGAATGTCATGGATGTGCGTTCAGCTTAACACGGCAGTCATGGTGTGCATCAGTGTCAAGCATGGCCGGAGGTCACTATTCCTGAGCCGCGCCATAATGCGTTAATACTGCTCGAAAGACGAAAAACGTTGTCATGAGTTCCGTAAAGGTGAGCACTTGAAAAGTGAATGGATAGTTCGGTGCAGACGCGCGAACAAAGTGAATGTGAAAAATGCATGTATGTCTTCAGTTCATTTTCGGCCTGAAGATTATGAAGGAGATTTGAGAAACGAACTTCTAGAGTTATCTTTGAGAAAAAATACCCAGCGTAAATATTCCTGACGTCATGGGGAAGAAATTACGGAAAGCAGGATGCAAGCGAAAAGGTGAGAAGTCAGCATCTAAATAACACTCAAAATAATTATTAATAAAAACTTATCTTAAAATAAACCCTTTCACATGAATTTAATGTTTTTTTTTTCACGCAGTACTGGACCACTCCACGATAGTGAACGACTCTCAACATTATGCTGCTCAGGTTTATTAGCTTTGGACTGGAAGTGCTAGGCTTCCGTGTCATGTTATGGAGAACTGCCGCACGGTATGGCATCCTTAGAAGATTCAATTGATGGACATTGAAAAAAATTGTAAAAGATGAGGTCGTTTTGTATTACCGTGAAGTAGGGAAGAGAGTGTCACAGATATGACACTCGAGTTTGTATGTCAGTCATTAAAACAAAGGCGTTTTTCGTTGCGGCGAATTCTTTTCATTAAGTTTCAATCTCCGAATTTCTCCTCCGAATGCGAAAATATTTTGGTGACCTAGCAACGGTAGGGAGAAATGACCGTTCTCATAAAATAAGAGAAATCAGTGCTCACGAGGGAAGATTTGGGTGTTCATTTTTCGCACGTGCTATCCGCTAATGGAACAGTCGGGAAATAGTCTGAAGAGGTTCGATGAACGCTCTGCAGATTAGTCATGTAGATGTATGTTTGGGAGTAGTGACTATTCGGCTCGGAGGGATGCGCAGCCTCATCACTTAGCTGTTGCGACGGCACGCCTGACGGTGCCATCGCCGTCACATTAAGTCCGGGACGACAAAGCATCGTCATCAGCGACGCGAGGAGCGAGTGGTGATAGCGGGGGTGTCGTAATGAGCTCGGCGAGGCTTTGTGGCCGAGCATCGGCCGGCAGCCGGCAGCAGCTGGCGGCGGCGTATCGACCGCCGAGGAGGCGGCTGCCGGCAGCTGCGAGATGGGCGGGGCCGCGGCCGCAGTAGGCCGTGGGCGCGGCGCTCTGTCTGTCTTCCAGTGATTACACCCAGCCGGTACCGGCGACTCGCGAAACGTTTCCGCTTAGTGCCGAAGGACGCACAGAGTAGGTAGCCAAGTGGCGAAGGGGGATAATACGAGGGCTATCCGGAAAGGGACCACTAATGTTGCCCACTCTTTATACCTACATCATTAAACGGCTGACCCGAGGCACGGAACCAGATGCAGGCTGCCTGTGTGACGGCTTCCGAGAGCAAGAAAAATGTGATTTTCCATATTTAAAATTTCTTCCATTCCATCGTTGCGGCTGATACACCAACCAGTGTAAGATTTGAGATAAAAATACAGTATTGGTTGATGAGGCTTTCATTTTGAAATTTCAGTGACTCATTTCACCTGTCGTAGGCATCTTCAGATTATAGAAACTGCTCACGGCGCCTTAGGGTATTGATACCTGGACAGGCGTTGGGAATTTACAACTTTTTTGTGTTCTGATAGCATTTTAACGATGTATTCGCATCATGTAATCTTTTCACAGACGACGTGCGCTGTGGCCAGTTTCCGTAATTTGAAGATGCCTACCAAAGTCGAAGCGCGTCATCGAAATTTGAAAACGAAAACCTCTGCAACCAAGACGGTATCTTTACCATTTCCATCTTTCATACAGTTCTTAACCTAATTTAAAAATTTAGAATTCTGTTCTACTGTTTTAAGAGCTGTCTACATATGCATCTGTGTGATGACTCTGCAATTCACAATTAAGTCCTGGCACAGGGTTTATGGAACCACCTTCAAGCTACTTCTCTACCGTTCCACTCTCCAACAGCGAGCGGGATAAACCAACAAAATCTTTCCGTGAGACCTCTGATTTCTCTTATTTTATAATGATGGCCATTTCTCCTTGTGTAGGTAGTCCCCAACAAAATATTTTCAAACTATGAGGAGAAGGTGGGTGATTAAAATCTCCTGAGAACGTTCTGCCGCAGCCTTGCTTTTAATGACTGCCACCCCAGCTCGCGTACCTTCTCCGTGCTACTCTCTCCATATTTCGCAATAATACAAAACGAACTGCCCTTCTTTGAACTGTATCGATGTCCTCTGTCGAACCTATCAGACGTGGATCCTACACTGCGCAGTAATATTCCAGAAGAAGACCTAAAAGCGTAGTGTAGTCAGTCTCTTTAGTAGACCTGTTGTATTTTCTAAGCATTCTGCCAACAAATCGCAGTCTATGGCTTGCTTTCCCCACAAAATTATCCGCGTGATAGTCCCAATTTAAGTTATTCGTAATTGTATTCCCGAAGTATTTACTTGAGTTTACAAACTTTAAATTTGCGTTATTTATCGTGCAACTGAAATTTAGCAGATTCCTTTTAGTACACATGTGGATGACTTCAAAATTTTTTTTTATTTTTTTGGAGTCACTTGGCACTCTCCGCACCATAGAAATATCTGATCTAAATCACTTTGCAATTGGTTTTTATCATCTGATTTATGAGATGGTAAATGATTGCAACATCTGGAAACAACCTAAGAAGGCTGCTCAGATTGTATTGTAAGTAGTTCACATAGGCCAGGAATAGTAGTGGCCCTGCAAAATTTCTTGAGAAACGCCACATATCACTTCTGTTTTACTCGATGATTTCTGTCCTTTACTACGAACTGTGACCTTTCTGGCAGAAAATCACGAATTCATTCGCACAGCAGAGACGATACTCTATATTGTCGCAAATTATTTAGAAGTCGATTGTAAGCAAGTGTGTCAAAATCCTTCTGGAACTCTGGAATCAATTTGATATCCGCTGTCAGCAGCACTCATTACGTAATGTGAGTAAAGAGCTGAGTTTAACAAGGACGGTTATTTTCTGAATCCGTGCTATTTGCCAATAAATCGTTTTCTTCGAGGTGCATCGTAATGTTCGAGGTCAGTATATGTCCGAAAATCCTACTGCAAATCGATGTTACCGATATGGGTCTGTAATTCAGCAGATTACACCTATTACTGGTGCGACCTAAGGAACTTTCCAGTGTTTAGGTACGGATTTTTCGGCGTACGAGCTACAGTCTTACGTTAAAGGTTTAACACATTAAGTATTAGTTAGAAACTGTGTATATGTTTTGAGACAACGTAACTCACAGCGCGCAAATATCCAGGCTATATCATCCCGTATTTGAGAATCAGAGCACTTTGCGATCTCCAACAAAGTTTTATATCCTTTCGTGATCTTTTCTCACTGAAACCCCCTTAAAACGATGAAAAGAAGAAAAGTTTATAGCTTACTACATTGTCGCTGTTCATGCAGTAAAACTGCAACTTGAGGCATAACATTTTAATTTGTTACTGTTTTTTTACCAACTGTATGTGCAACACAGTCTGCAGACAGTACCCAAATATACCTCTGAATGTATCTGCAAAATTATACCGTTATATGCCACGTAGTTCGGAAAGTACGACTTTTATACGTGGGAGTTTGTTTTTTAAAGAACCGGGTGTTGAGGTTTTACTTGTATGAGACTACTGCCTGAATGAATACATGACGGAGTTGAATCGAACAATTCTGTCTTTGACAAAATAAAAGACACAATACATCGAAACACAGAAATGAAAGTTACTGAAAGTTTAGTAGTAATGATTACGATTTATTTAGGAAAAATAGCGTATTAGAATGAAGTTATTTCTTTACGTTTCTACTCTGCATGTTTATTGAAAATAATAAAAAAATACTGTCACTAACATAATGATCCAATATACTACCAAGGATAATAAAATAGTGAAGTCAGTGCCTTTTAGGAGGAGGAGGAGATTAGTGTTTAACGTCCCGTCGACAACGAGGTCATTAGAGACGGAGCGCAAGCTCGGGTTAGGGAAGGAAGGGGAAGGAAATCGGCCGTGCCCTTTCAAAGGAACCATCCCGGCATTTGCCTGAAGCGATTTAGGGAAATCACGGAAAACCTAAATCAGGTTGGCCGGAGACGGGATTGAACCGTCGTCCTCCCGAATGCGAGTCCAGTGCAGTGCCTTTTAGAATTCTTACCATAATATAATATTTTGTTGTTGTTCTCCGAAGGAAGTACTTGAGAATTTACGAATCCAGAAACATAAGGCCCCAGTAAGCCAATATCGATTATTTTTGGGAGGTGCATATGACGCCTGAAGGTGACATATTGAATTTCCGGAACTGGTTGCGAAAATTAAAATAAAATAACCTCTCAATTGCACTGCTGTTTGGCGAATTTCTTTGTTCAATATTAATTTTGGTCTTCCCTCATCAGATCGAAATCAGCGACCAAAGGTATATTTTCATGGCAGACATTTAAAGTACCCGCAGTGTGTCTCTTATGTAGCAAGCACATACTGCTAGACCAGAGACATAATGTACAAATCCTTCCCTCGTTGCTGTTGTTGTTGTTGTTGTTGTTGTTTCTCAGTCCGAAGACTTGTTTCATTCAGCTCTCCACGTCAATACCGGCGCAAAGCCTCTCCATCTTTGAATGACTATGGAAACTTTTATACATTTGAACCTGGTTACTGTATTCATCTCTTGATCTCCCTCTGCTGTTTGTAACCCTTCGCTCTCGCATCTCACACTCACACTTCGCTCCACTATCAAACTGATGATTCCTTGATGCCTCATAATGTCTCCCATTATCCGTTCCTTACTTTAGAAAACTGTGACAAAAATTTCCGATTTACTTTCAGCCCGATTCGATTCAGTACCTCCTCATTAATTACGCGATACCCGTCTTAATCCTTAGCATTTTTCTATAGAACTACATTTCAACAGTTTCTGTTCTCTTCTTGTCTGACCTGTCTATCGTCCATGTTTCACTTTCCTACAAGGTTACACTCAGTACAAATATCTACAGAAAAGACTTTCTAACACCTAAATTCATATTCGATGCTAACAAATTCCTCTTTTTCAGAAATGTCTTCGTTGCTGTAGCCAGTCTACATTTTATATCCTCTACACTTCGGCCATCATTTATTTTGCTGCCCAAATAGCATAACTCATCTAAAACTTTTAGTGTCTCATTTCCTAACCAAATTCATTATTAATTCCCACAGAATTACTTGATCTGATTCCACTTTCACTTAAAGCACCCGTTCTCAAACTTTTTTGGCTACTGAACTCTTTTGAAGTGCTGAATATTTTACACAGCCCTAAAATAAGCAAAATCTAGTTTTATGTTCATTCTTTAATTATAATCATTTAATGAAAGTGCTACAAAAATTGTTACAGTATACACTACTGATTTCTGCAATATCCACACACTAACGCAATACACAAAATAGCACTGTATTGACTCCACTGTAAATTGATAAACTTGATTCCATTTAATTGAAGGTATGAGGTCATTTTTATTTTTGACCAGTTATTTAATATCCGCCTTGATAGAAGAGAGCTGAAGACGCATGTCGAGTTGAGCATCCATTCTACTGCGGTATTTTGTCTTTGTAGCTGCGTGTGCTGAGAGTCCCGGTCACACAAGTATGTTGCTGAGAACGCGAGAACAGTCAGAGCCTGTGTGTCAAGTTGTGGATATTCATCACGAAACCAGCACCAAAAATGATAAAGTGACTTTGTTTTGAACAATGATTCGACGCTTGAATCTGACGGCATTCCTCAAATGAATTCATAGGTTTCGTTTGAAATATTTTCTGGCTTCTATAAATTCAGTACAAAAGGATTAAGCCAACGCTTCATTCTATTTTAGAAAATCAACAGTTTAATTTTACAATATTATAAACATGGAATAATATCGCCATAAGATATTGAAATTTACAACTGGAGTCAATAACAAACACTAATCGAATACGCTACAGTCCGAGAACGCTACACTTCGTTATTCCAGAAATAAAATAATGTATTAGTTACGTCACATTTATTGGAAAAATCTTGAAACTACACCTTTGAATTGCTTCTCTCCATAGTCACCATTCAGATTTAAGCATTTGTCATAAATTGTCACGAGATGACAGATCGCTTCTGCATAGAATTCTGCAGCCAGCCCTTGTCAGTATCGTGTCCTTCGTCGCATTCAAAGCACAAGGAGTGAAGTCACACTCTTGTGTGCACGAAGAGGTGGCAGTCACGTTGAGCCAAGTCCTGACCGTGGTGCGGATGTTCCTATTTGAAGTGACGCAACAATTTGTATATTTGCCGGGCAGTGTAGAGCGGAGCGGTGTCGCACTAAGCACGACGCCAGTAGTCGAGCGGCCGCGTAGATTGTTCTAAATGGCTCCTCTCCGTTTTCTTCCATGTCTCACAATATGCTTCAGATTTGATTTTCCTGATTCGTTACATATAATCGACAATTAGCGTCTCTAAAAACGGTAGACATAACCTCCCTGGCTAACAGTCACGTTATTGTTGGTTCGTTTGCTAACGCGGTGAGGTCTACTGCCTCGCCCTCCCCCCTGCCCCTGCCTCCAAAAAAGGAAAAACATGACTCTTAGCCAGGAAGATTATATCCACCGTTTCTAGCTGCTTAACTGAAATTGATAGAAAATTGATTTAAGTTGATTTGTACACAATTGATTTAAACTGCTTTGTACACAGTTGATTTAAATACGTAAGATACATGAACGAAAAAAGTGCCTTCTTTAAAAAAAATTGTAACTCTTTGCTGTAACTCACTGGAAAGTAAAAGCTGAAGGAGATAGTACTGTGATTGTATAGAACTGTACACTGAGGTGACAGAAGTCATGAGACGCTTCCCAATATCGTACTGGACCTCCTTTTCCCCGACACAGAGCAGTATCTCGACGTGGCATGGCCTCAATAAGTCGTTGGACGTCCCCTGCACAAATATTGGGTCATTCGACCTCTATAGCCACCCGTAATTGCGAAATTATCGCCGGGGCAGGAACTGACCTCTCGATTACATCCTTAAAATGTTCGATGTGTTTCACTTCGGACGATCTGGGTAGCCAGATCGTTCAGTCGAATTGTCAGGAATGTCCTACGAACCAGTCGCGAACAACAGTGGCCCGGTGATTTGCAGCATTGTCATCCATAAAAAATCCATCGTTTATTGGGAACATGAAGTCCATGAATGGTTGCAAATGGCCTCCATGCAGCCGAAAATAACCATGTCCAGCCAGTGATCGATCCATTGCATTCCATGTAAACACATACCACATCATTATGGAACCGTCACCAGCTTGCACAGTTCCTTGTTGACAACTTGAGTCTATGGCTTCGTGGGATCTGCGCTACGCTCCAATCCTACCACCAGCTCTTTCCAACTGAAAATTGGATTGATCCGACAGGGCCACGGTTTGCCAGTCGTCTAGGGTCCAACCAGTACTGTACTGCAGTGCCCGTTTTATTCCGATTTACGATGCGAGGTTCCTTCGGACATGCAAGCGACTTTCGTAAAATATCTCCCCTGTACAGGAATATATTGTACATAATGGATGTAAGAGTACAGGCTGTAGATACATTGTTAACTACAAATGGAAGTTTGCGTCTGGCCGTGAGTCGTGCTCGGACAGCCAAATGGTAACGCGACCGCTCGCGATAAGCAGTAAATCTGGGTTCGAGCCCCGGTCCGGCACAAATTTTCACTGTCGTCATTCCCTTATACGGCTGATGGTTATCCATATTCGCAACTGTGAATAAATTTAACGTATATATTGTGGTAACGAGCCCAGGAGAGGCGCTGCAGGTGATGTCGTGCTGCTAGCAAAGACACTCGCATCGGTCGTCTTCTGTCATAGCCCATTAACGCCAAATTTCGCCGCACTGTCGTAACGGATATGTAAATCGCACATCCCACACTGATTTCGGCAGTTATTTCAGGCAGCTTAGCTTGTCTGTTACTGAAGGACGCCGGCCACTGTGTTGTCCGTAGTGAGAGGTAATGTATGAAAGTTGGTGATCTCGGCACTCTCTTGACACCGTCTATCTCGGAATACTGAATTCCCTAACGATTTCCGAAATGGAATGTCCCATGCGTCTAGCTTCAACTACCAGTTCGCGTTCAAAGTCTGTTAATTCCCATGTTGCTGCCAACCAGGTTGGAAACCTTTTCACATGAAACACTTGAGTAAAAAAAAAAACAGCTTCGCCAATGCACTGCCCCCTGCCCTTTTATACCTTGTATACACGATACTGTCGCCATCTGCATATGTGCTTATTGCTATCCCATGACTTCTGCCACCTCAGTGAATACACACGGACATTGTAACCATCAATGACGTATCCATGCCTCGACTGGCTAATATGACTATATAATATTTGTCTCCCCGTGCGGGAACCACATATTGCGCGAGCATAAGTGTTATGACTACGTAACACATGGGAGTTTGGCTCGGTCCTGGAGGCGCACTTAGATACCCGAAGTGGTTACCGCTCGCAAGATAATCGGGGATCGAGTTTTGGCCCGGAACAAATTTTCAAATGTCGCAAGTAGCTGACGTCAGTGCATAGTCGCAGAATAGGAATGTATATAGTAATAAATAAACTATGCCCACAAGTACCCAGAAAGCAACGTTTACCTATCTAAATAAATATTCCTTTCACTAATTATTTTGAAAGTTACCGATACATGAATGAAACATTTTATCTGTGGTTATTTCGTGGCGTGACTGCTCGGAAGGCAGCAGTGGCAGCTGGGCTACCTGCAGCTGATCGGACGCTGCCGATATTTCACGGCCCAGGGGACATGCGTCTTTGTCCGGGAGCATGCGACAGCCACGCCAGGGAACGCATTGTGTGCTGCCTTCGGAGATCCGTTGTGTCCACTTGGCCGGTAATGGGCACAGCTGCAGACAAATTGTAAAGTCTGCGCTTTCCAGTACTCGTTTTTCACGACGAACGACTGTAGTGACATTACTGATTACGTGTGTGTGTGTGTGTGTGTGTGTGTGTGTGTGTGTGTGTGTGTGTGTGTATGCGCCTCTGTATGAGACTAGTCTTTATTTGTATACCCTTTCATGAACGCGTACGCTAGTAAACATTGCAGAGATAAATTACTCGTTGTTAGAGCTGCAGCTAAGAAACGAGAACTAATCGCCTGTTTATTACTACTTTCACTATACTGGGTAATTCAAGTTTACTATGCCAATTACAAGTGGCTGTAGCTACGCTGCCTGACAGAAAACGTGAAATACCCAGAGGACATGGTCCGATGTCAATGTTAAGTATCTAAACGTACGTACTATCGGCAGGTATGTAAATGGTAAGAGCTGCAATTCTCTGTGAAGGCAGAATGGCCACCAGAGTGCATTAGACGTGCTCGCGATTAGTGTTTTTACCATGCTTGGCAGGGTGTGAACCGTGTCAGATGTTGGGTGATGGTCGACAGGGTGGCTGAGCGGTTCTAGGTGCTACAGTCTGGAACCGCGCGACCGCTACGGTCGCAGGTTCGAATGCTGCCTCGGGCATGGATGTGTGTGATGTCCTTAGGTTAGTTAGGTTGAAGTAGTTCTAAGTTCTAGGGGACTGATGATCTCATAAGTTAAGTTCCATAGTGCTCAGAGCCATTTGAACCATTTTTGTTGGGTGATACACGTACTCATGTGAGACAGTTATCAGCAGCTAAATACTTTGAAAGAGACCTTACTGTGGCTATTCATTGGGCTGGCTGGTCGAATCGTGCTATAAGCAGATTTGTAGCGCATTCTGATGTTACAATGCTCCGATGCTGGACTGCATGGGAACGTGAGGACAGGGATATTTGCCGTCAAGTTTCTGATCTACAAAGTCTGACCACAGCAAGGCGGGATCGCCGTAATGTGCACCATGCTCATCGTAATCCCTTCACATCCATCCTTGGCATCCTTGAACATCTAATGGAATTTCTACACCACTCGTCGGGGACTAGCAGCAGTCAGACTAACAGAATTAGCGACGCTGACGCAGTAACACAAATGGCTGCTTTTGAAGTGATGCCGTGACCGGAAAGAATGGACAGCTGAGTAATGGTGTCGCATTGTGTCCAGAGATGAGTCGGGATTCTGCACTACTGCGGATGACCATCGTGGGTATGACGGCGACCTGGGGGCAAGTCCGATTCTTCAAATCTTTTGGAGGTGCACAGTGGTGTTACGCGTGTCGTCATGGTGTGGAGAGCCAATGGGTATGAATTCATACTGGCTGGCAGTCATTAGGGAAGACTACGTCACAGGCAGCCTGCATCTCCATGTTTTGCCTCACATGCGGCAGTATCGTGGCGCCATTTCTTTTCCAGGACAATGCTCGTCCACATATGGCACGTGTCGTTATGAACTGTGTACGTGGTTTTCAGGTTCTCCCGTGGTCAGCTATATCCTTAGATCTGTTCCCAATAGAAAATGTGTGGGACGAGCTCGAACATCATCTCTGTAGCTGTGCCAGTACCCACGGTCTCAAGGACCAGTTACAACAGTCGTCGACCATCTTGACTGAAGGGAGGATATGACGACTGTATAACACTCTCATCAACTGAATCGGAGCATGCATCCAGTGCATAATACTGATAGGTGGGCTCATAATGCCAAGTTCTTTGTAAATTTGTCTCGATTTTGTAATTACTGAAATAACGTCACATCTCCTTTCCACACATGAAATTTCGTTTTTTTTATACCAACGAGTGTGTGCCGTATGCCGACTCTGTCTGGTGTCAGGTGTTTCAAAATGAGACTGGAGTGCCGTACGTGGCCACAAGGTTTCTATGGGCTCCAGTTGATTGAATTTGCACTGAGGTATGTTTCGTAACGAGGGGCCATAACCGTACAAAAAAAAAAAAAAAAAAAAAAAAAAAAAAAAAAAAAAAAAAAAAAAGAAATGCTGTGTTGGAAAATGATTTGGAGCATTGTATAGTGCTCAGCTTCAGTTCCGAATAGGAACAGTCGAAAACATAAAGACAAAATAAAAATAAAAATTAAATGGCTTAGGATGTTAAAAGATCTGCTTGGAGAAATGGGGTTTCGAGGTCAGGAGGAGGTTACGCTATCTGTCGGGGTGAATTTGTGTTTGTCGGTGCGGCCGCAGCGCGGCGCCGGCCGCGCTAGCTCTCGTGCGCCCTCTGTGTGTCGCAGAACGGCCTGGGTCGATACCCAGCCGGTGTAGCGCGGCGCGGCGCGGCGCGGTGGGCCAGCATGGCCGGCTACCTGCGGCGCCTGCTGCGTCAGGTGGGCACCGCGCTGCGCAGGTAAGTGCGGAGCACATGTCAGCAGCGGTCAGCGGCAGGACGAGCCCGCTGACACCTCCCTGCTGTGCCGCCTGGCTGCTGACCTCACCTCGACCGCAGCCTCCGGAAGTATCTGTCGGTCGCCGCCTCAGTGGTCCATCTACCTGTCATCGATTCGCTTCCCACTCCCTTCGGTCCGCTTCCAGCAATAAAATTGTTTGTGAACTCGCTGCGGCGTGTGGTACGGCAGCTAACACCACTCGTGGTGAAAATATTGTGTGTACTTCATTCTTAGTTTCCTCTCACCCAATCTACACCTTTCTCCTTTTCACATCTCGCCGCTGCCTCGGTAAATGTCAATGGCAGCTCTCTGTCGCAAATACGTCAGCTGTTTCTCACATAATGGAGGGCACCAAACCTTCGAACTCGTCAGTTTGTTTTTAACCTCCACGCGCGCTCCCGCTTTCGCGAACAGCAAAGATTCTAGTCACTAACGTGCGACACATCGTTGCCTTACGCCATAGTGTAGCCCCTCCCGCTAGTCAGCAACTTCCGCAGCTGCACTACGTTCATTAACGTATGTCGTTCGGATTTTGCGCTTAGTGTCTTTCAAAGTTCCTATCGTCTCCAGCTAAGAAAATTTAATAATAATTAAGCATATTGTCAAGTGTGTATAATGTGTAGAATATACAGATTGTCGAATACTACCATTTCTTTCGCCTTTAATTCAATGTAAATCATTTTTTTGAACAGAATTGGACTTAAACTGGAAATAGCGCGGCCATATTTTTATTCTTGTTTAGCTTTTCCATGATGTTCTTAAAATTGTTTCGGTAAAAAAACTGCACACTTTTCCTGTCAGTTCTTAATATTTGGGCGCAAAGATTGCCAATTACTTTAAACATTAATTAATGTAAATTTGTGCAGTTCACAAAACGAAAAAAATAGTATCCTGTTACTACAGTATCAATGAGTCACAGGTGGAATCAGTGAACTTGCATCATTAGCTGGTGTGACGATTTCTAGGGACGTGAAGTGGAGTGATTACATAGCACAGTCGTAGTCAAAGCAGGTGGCAGACTTCGATCCGTTGCTAGGATACTTGGAAAATGCAATCGGTCCACAAAGGAAATTGCTTACAAAACATTCGCGCGACCCATCATAATAATACTGCTGCACTGTTTGTGACCCATAAGACCATAAGGCGATACTGATATACAAAGAAGGGCAGCATCTGTGCTCACAAGCATGTTTCACCCATGCGAGAACGTCCCTCTGAACTAGCAGACACTTGAAAGTAGACGGCAACTAGCTCACAAAGGCAGCACTTTTGAAGTGTTTCGCAAAACTAAAGTTTTTTTGCAAAATTGGCCCTTATCATCATAGTAAGCACCAAATAAAAGAAGAAATTGGCAAAAAGTAAACAATTAATCGATTTAGCGAGGTTTTTTCACTTACGAATATAATTTCAATATTTTGCACAGAATTTAACTGTATTCTAATAGTAAGCAACGAATACAGGAAGAAAATGGCAAAACATGAACAATAAATTGTTTTAAGGAAATGATTTCACTTTGGAACCACTGGGACATACAGTTTTCAACCACCCATGGTTTCAAGAGATATATTTGAAAGCAGTTACGCATATTTCCTGGATACAATCCCACACCTGAAACTTCCATCAACTCTCAATTCCTAAAACAAACTATAATCCTAAATAACAAGTAAAAATTTCTGCAAAATATAATAAATTTGCGTCGAAAGTACATACTGTACCCTGTGGTTTCATTTCGAAACTATTCGTAGATGCTGTAGTACAAACTCAAATGTATGTTACAATAACTTAAGTATACTTACGTCCACTGTGTATGATGTTCTCAGTATGATCACCATATAAAAAAAAGAAAGACATCGTGTGACACTCTCCTACAATCACGTAGCTCGGTCTTCGCGTCGACTGTCCGACTGTTGCTTTGAATGATGTAAGTGAATGCTGCAGTGCAGTACATTGGTGGAAGTACCTCAGGGTACCACTAGATGTCTCTGTCTTGCAATGGTATCGCTGGTTTCATGCGAAACGCAGTGATGCTTCCGTACTTCCCTCCCCCGTAAGAACAAAAGATAAAATGATGGCTTGAAGCAGAAACCAATCATACTCAAAGTGTTAAGTGACGACTCTAAGAATATACTACGACCCCCAACATATCTGTCCCCTAGCGACCGCTTAGACAAGGGAAGACTAATTTTAGCACTAGCAGAGGCATTTAAGACGATCACTGATCCAGCGCGCCGTACGTGATTGGAACGGAAAGAAAAATGCTACAATGGGCAGTACCCTTTGCCATTTACGTTTCCAGAATTTAGATGCAGAATCAGTTCATGCACGTCCAAGATGGTTCCATCAACGAGGTCAACAATTCTCATCACTGTTGTACCATCCAAGTTAACTTTCCATCTGTAACAACCCAGTTTTTGAAGGAATTTTGAATGCTAACCTTCTTCCCTTCATTTGAAGGTGACTGCAGTATAAAATATTGCTATCCAACTTGTTTTTGTATATAATCTGTACGACGCATTTCTTCTTATGTGGTACGCCGTGATTCTAAAAACGAAATACATTATCACCGACAAGTATTTTTCATGACTTACGACTTTCGATGCGTGCAAACACAAGTAGCTTCGACACATCAAAAGCTGTGGTATTAGCATCCAGTTCCTCAGTCTTTTCTGAACTGGCTTAAAGTGTGAAATTGTTAGGACAGCGGCTATGACACTAAGCTACAAGTCTTCTGTTTGTGGTTGTGGCGTACCTGTGCTGTGTTGTTTCTTATTATATGTGACAGCAGGTGGCTGCTTCCTGAAATAAATAAGCCTTTTCCATCATTCTGCAATGCAGAAGGCGACTGGGTAGTAATTGTTGGTCTCATGTTTATAGTGGATTTAGACCAGGTGAGCAACATGAAAACGTTGTCTCTACAGCCGCAGAATCCACTGTCGAGGATGATCAGTTTGTAATGCTGCTATGTTACAAATACGAGCACATCTCCAGTTATACATATTCCTTTTGCCAGTTAAACGTATCGTCTGCTGTTCCAGGCGTCGCAAAACACTGTTCCACGCTGATAAATTATTTCAGGTATACACATCCTCTTTCGGGTAGTAAGGTGGAATGGCAATCGTTGGCTTCGCGTGTTAGCCGTGTGGTCACAGGCACCGTGCTACGGTTCGCGCTGCTCCCCACGTCGGAGGTTCGAGTCCTCCCTCGGGCATGTGTGTGTGTGTGTGTGTGTGTGTGTGTGTGTGTGTGTGTGTTTTGTCCTTAGTGTAAGTTAGTTTAAGTTAGATTAAGTAGTGTAAGCCTAGGAACCGATGACGTCAGCAGTTTGGTTCCATAGGAATTTACCACCACCACCACCACCACCACCACTGCTATCGTTGATTTACTTATCCAGTGGTTTCCGAGGTAATTGGCGGAGTGTTTAGCACACTGTACTCATATTCGGTAAGAACGTCAGTAATTTTTCTGCCCAAATGGCGAATTTATTACACTTGATCTTCTTTTTTATCACTTAGGGTATGCAACAGGAGACACCTGACTGAGTAGAAAAAGATACCCACTGAATAATTTGTTCTTAGTTCTTAAAAACAGCGTGCAATAGCATGTGAATTTCATTAACTTGCACATTAACAAAATATTATTGAGTAACATCAGAACAACACTATTCTAGTTCAGTTAGATGCAGAATTTTGCTGATGTTGGCTGACAAGTGATGTCGTTTAGCGTTAATGGTCGCAGGAAGTCTGGGAACCACTGGTATCGGCATGTGAGTGCTTAGTCTCCAACTTGTAGACCAATAGGAGGCGATAGGTATTGGCCGGAAGCCGCATTTGTGTGTGCTCCATGACTTGCAAACCCTGCCGCCTAGTTTCCAGCGGAAATCTGTCGTGTGCATGAGCATCTGACAAATCTGGTGAATATCCGTCAGAATCTGGATACAATGAGTACTTGAATGGCGCGAAGTTGTTTGTCATATTCTCGCAAGTCATATCTCAGACAAAGTAACAATGACGACGTATCTAGAGAAGGCAGACCACGGGGGAAATGATGGCGGAGGGACTGGGGCGGGAGGGGGGGGGGGGGGGGAGACAGACATTATCGTTATATTATCTCGCAGTTAACCGTATAACTGCTTTCTGTCAGCTGGCCCTGGCAGCAATAAACACAGTAGCTGGTGCTCTAACGGACGCTACTGAATGGAAGTATTACGTAACGGAGAGTGTGATCCCACCAGATAAACTCTCAAGAGTCTGTGCTTGAACGTACGGGGAAACTCGTGAGGTGTAACAAGTCAGTTGGATACGCGCGCAATGTAACACACACTTGTGGGTTTGCATTAAGTGAAGCGACAGTGCTCGATCGCCTTTAGAGATAACTGGGGCCAGAGCGTGCCCTACATCTGGTTTCATGTAAAAATTATTTTATACATGGTGACTGTAGGCTAATTCAAAGATAGTCAGTCATTCACAATGTATTTTATTTTGAAATATTGTCGAAATAGCTCAATTTTTAAATAAACATCATTACTTAAATAATGATTTCTATGGATGATTCGTGCCCAAATAAGCCATATACATTTTGTTGACGTCATCCAGTAAGTAAATCTTCCATAGTATAAATAAGAACGGCGAACTTCGTGTTGATCACAAGATTGACTCTTGGACTCACATACCGCTGCAGTAAAGAAGAAAAAAACCTTTCAAACGGACCTCTTGAAAGACGAAAAAAGTAAACTACAATAACAACTAAATTTTAAAAAAAGCGAATTAGATACGTGATGCGAACAATTTGAAAATTGTATTAAGAAGTGAAGTTTCAACAAACGGGTGAAATGGACGAAATTTTCGTTTATTTCCCCTCAGATTTGCTGGAAGCACAACACAGTTTAAACAGAAAAGAGAGAAATGAAGTTCTCTCGAATGAAGTTTTTGTCAAAACTCGAAGAGCTGTGTATTATTTGAACGTGGTGAGATGTCTGCGCTAAATGACTGCAGGCAGCGTTCTTTAGCACAGGTCTGTTCCATCAACTTACTTCTGTTAGTGTTAGGCGGGTATAACATTTCTACCAATAGTAGTTGCGATGAGTGTGATCTCTTACAGGCACGGAAATAAATGTATGGAAATCCGCCGGCGGTTGGGAAGAAGATCGTCCGGCATTCTGTCCTGCTTGTTTCCTTGGTTTCTGTAGTACAATGACATAGTTAGTAGGGAAGCAAAGAAGAGTTCTTTCAGCTTTGAGAAATATCATCCAGGTCTCCCCCTATCCCATGACTGTTGCTAAGAGCCTTTGGTTATCAAAAGTGGTAACGGAAGTTGAGGATTGGAATAGCAAAGGAAAGTCTTCCTTTTGTCATTATTGGCCTACAGATAGGATCTAGACTGAGGAGTGCCGGTTATGCAACGGAATCCTGAGATATACTAGTCAGGAAGAGCGGTTGCCGTCGTGAGGCAATTGCGTTCGTAATGGAGGCAGAGGCCCGTAACTAGTGCAAATCTGTTCCACCAGGGACGCGGAGCTGCTCCAGGGGAGTCCTTGGCTTGTCACTGCGCAAGGGACAATGGCTGTTGTTGGCAGTCACCGTCTGTTATGCTACTCCCTTACCATTCTCCTTCCGTTTAGGGGCTGCAGACATTAGGCTCTCTCATACACCAAGTAATGATCGTAATGCCTAATTGTTTCACATTGTACATGACTAAAATAAAGATTCCCATAGTTTGCATGAACAATTTCTCTTCGTAATTAAACGTGCTTTGACTGATGATAGGTACTAACCATGAAAGCAGTTAGCTAAACGAAACTTTGCCAGCGAAAATATTTATCGCCATTTTCAAGAGTGACACAGCTTACACCTGCGACAAGTGTCGAATGTTGAGCCTCTCAGGTTTCCTTTTCAGTGCAGCACGAACCACTTCAGTCCCTTCGAACTGTTATAGACAGTTGTTAATAAGTTGGAGGAAGATGAGTGTTCCCTCCACTGCTGAACTGCACTGCATGTGACATTTGCAAATGTGGGTGGCACAGCGGCATGACCAGTCTGCAGGATAAGCGTAAGCGCTTGAGCGGATCGTCCGCCCCCCCCCCCCCCCTCCCGCCGCCCCCATTCCTCCCCCCTCCACCACCACCCAACATGGAAAGAAAAAAATCTTTGCAAAGTGAACTCGCGTTATGCCATACTAAACAGACAGATATATTAATTTAGTGTAAGTTTGCAGAAGACCAGGACGTGTAACGGATATCGACTAGTAGCAAGTGTGCCTAGAGGCAGTTGTCATGAAATGTCATAACTATTTCGTTATTCCAGGATGAGTTTTCACATCTCAGCGGAGTGGCGCTGATTTGATACTTCCTGGATGATCAAAACTGTGTGTCAGATCTTTGCAAATGTCTCAAGTTAAGAGTCCGAAGTCCAGCGCAAAATTTTAATATGCCAGAAAGTTATATTATAGCAAAAATAAAATGAGTTACCACGCATCCTCCCAGCCACGCTATTGGACAAAAAATGGTTCAAATGGCTCTAAGCACTATGGGACTTAACATCTGAGGTCATCAGTCCCCTAGACTTAGAACTACTTAGACCTAACTAACCTAAGGACATCACACACATCCATACCCGAGGCAGGATTCGAACCTGCGACCGTAGCAGCAGCACGGTTCCGGACTGAAGCGCCTAAAATCGCTCGGCCACAGCGGCCGGCTGCTATTGGACACAAGTAATGGGAACTTTTCCAAGTCTAATAGTTATGAATGATCTTTATGCAATGCAAAAAAGGTGGAACTGCATGATTGTAGTGATATTTCTGCATCGTTATTCAAAGAATTTCGTTTTAACTGGAGATTGTGGCTATAGGCCGATATTCAGTAACCGTAGCTATTGGTAAGCCCTAGATACTAAAACTCCCAGACGTTGATAAAACGAGTGAAAATATACCTGGCCGAGTTTAGTTTGCTTTGAAGACAGAATATTAAATACCAATGTTTTTTCTACAGCGATACTCTTCGACTAATGAATAAATTTGCGTGGAAGGATGAGGCTAAATTTCAGAGCTACAGCTTCAGTACAATCCTTCACGTATTACTCTTCTGTTGCCATACCGTCTCTGCTATCGTTTTTCGTAGCTCTGGTAACTCTTATCACACTTTAACACGTAAACGGGTGTTGGTGTTCATGAAACATTCGTGTAGATAACCTACAGAGGAGCAATTGTGTGACCCTACACAGTCGTAATCCAAACTGTTGGGAAGTTCCTCGAGGAGGAGGAGGAGGAAGAAATTAGTGTTTAACGTCCCGTCGACAACGAGATCATTAGAGACGGAGCACGAGCTCGGATTAGGAAAGGATGGGGAAGGAAATCGGCCGTGCCCATTCAAAGGAACCATCCTGGCATTTGCCAGAAGTGATCTAGGGAAATCAGGATGACCGGAAGCGGGATTGAACCGTCGTCCTCCCGAATGCGAGTCCAGTGTGCTAACCATTGTGCCACCTCGCTCGGTGCTCGAGGTGGAGTACATACATCTACATCTACATTTATACTCCGCAAGCCACCCAACGGTGTGTGGCGGAGGGCACTTTACGTGCCACTGTCATTACCTCCCTTTCCTGTTCCAGTCGCGTATGGTTCGCGGGAAGAACGACTGTCTGAAAGCCTCCGTGCGCGCTCGAATCTCTCTAATTTTACATTCTTGATCTCCTCGGGAGTAGGGGGAAGCAATATATTCGATACCTCATCCAGAAACGCACCCTCTCGAAACCTGGCGAGCAAGCTACACCGCGATGCAGAGCGCCTCTCTTGCAGAGTCTGCCACTTGAGTTTATTAAACATCTCCGTAACGCTATCACGGTTACCAAATAACCCTGTGACGAAACGCGCCGCTCTTCTTTGGATCTTCTCTATCTCCTCCGTCAGACCGATCTGGTACGGATCCCACACTGATGAGCAATACTCAAGTATAGGTCGAACGAGTGTTTTGTAAGCCACCTCCTTTGTTGATGGACTCCATTTTCTAAGCACTCTCCCAATGAATCTCAACCTGGTACCCGCCTTACCAACAATTAATTTTATATGATCATTCCACTTCAAATCGTTCCGCACGCATACTCCCAGATATTTTACAGAAGTAACTGCTACCAGTGTTTGTTCCGCTATCATATAGTCATACAATAAAGGATCCTTCTTTCTATGTATTCGCAGAAAGAAGGATCCTTGGATAGAGCTGCACTGTAATCATATTTACCATAAAAGAAACAAAAAAAATCAGTGAAGTTTGTTATCATGAGGTAATATCAGGAACTACTACTCAGTTTTCCCATGGTAAGGAAATATGCTGTCCGGATCATAACGAATACTGAACTACAATTTCCTTACATAACGATGTGCATACCTTGCCGCGAAGCTAAACGGAATCTCCGCCACTACTTGCCACTGTTACCAACAGTTACTTCCGAAAGCGCTTACGCGGCTAACATGAAACTTCTGTACGGCAAACGCCTGTCATTCCTTCCCGAATTTGTTTCAGGCAGACGTCACTCAGACACCAAGCGATGTGGCGAACTGCTTTACATGTTAATACAGGGATCTGCCTTGACAACTTAAGTTTCAGGTACACCGTCCAACTCACGTTTTTCGGCCTTTACTGTCTTCAGAATAGCGTTCAAAAAAGACATCGAAATACTGTATCTCGTCACGTTTCTGTGTATTAATGTCCCTTTTAAACGGTATTCTGATGGTAGCCACTGCCGAAATGCGTATTGTTGTGTTTGTATGTAATAAAAGTGATCGAGACTAACATTGTACTAATGAATGCTAATCGAAGACTCGTAGTCGTGTTTCATTTCCTTTATTAGTTTGCGACATGCGACTTAATCGGGGGGTAGCGAGGTACGAATCTGCAGTTGTGATAGTGGCACTGAATCTACTACTCCGTGGCTACTATGTACAATGAAGCTGAGCAGGAAAACAATCCAGTACGTAGCTTACATGTAATCAGCTACACAACCATTGCTGACATTCAGATGTATACATAAATACTGGAAAAAACGTTTGGCAGAAAATAGCCAGTGATGTTAGTAAGGAGTTAGTTTATTGGGACATTTTTAATAAACTGTGGTTCATCTCTACATAAGGCCGCTAGTAAAACACTTGCGCAACCCATTCTTCAGTACTGCTCTAGTGTTTGGAATCCCCACCAGGTCGGACTGAAGGAAGACGTCGAAGGAATTCAGAGACGGGCTGCAACTTTGCGACCAGTAGGTTCGGTCAGCACTCGAGTTTTACGAGATGCATCGTGAATTCAAACAGTAATCCCTGTTGGGAAGAGGACGTTGTTTCCGCGAAACACTACTGAGAAAATTTAGTGAATCAGCATTTGAAGTTGACTGCGGGACGAGTCTACTGCCGCCAACCTACGTGTCGCGTCAGGACCACGAAGATTAAGAGAAATTAGGGCTCGTACAGAGGGAATAAGAATGGAAGAGCAAGAAGGAAGTGCGATTAAAAGGGTGTAAGACAGGGATGTAGTCTTTTGCACCTACTGTTCCTTCTACACATCGAAGAAGCAGTGACACAAATAAGAACAACATTCAAGACTGGGATTAAAATTCAAGGTGAAAGGACATCAATGATAAGATTCGCTGATGACATTGCTGTCCTCGGTAAAGGTGAAGAAGAATTACAGGATCTGTTGAATGGAATGAACAGTCTGTTGAGTACAGTATATGGATTGAAAGTACATCGCAGAAAGACGAAAGTAATGAGAAATAGCGAGAAACTTCACATCGTAATTGGGAATCAAGAAGTAGATGACGTTAAGGAATTCCGCAACCTAGGCAGCAAAATAACCCATGACGGACGGAGCAACGAGGACATAAAAAGCAGACTAGCACTGGCGTTTCTGTGCAGGAGAAGTCTACTAGTATCAAACGCTGGCCTCAATTTGAGAAAGAAATATCTGGGAATGTACGTTTGGAGCACAGCATTGTATGGTAGTGAAACATGGAGTGCGGGAAAACCGGAACAGAAGAGAATCGAAGCACTTGAGATGTGGTGCTATGAAAGAATGTTGACAACTAGGTGGACTAATAAGGTGAGGAATGAGGAAGTTCTACGTAGGAACACTGACAATAAAAATGGACAGACTGGATAATAGGGCATCTGTTACGGTATTAGGGAACAACTCCCATGGTACTGAGGGAGCTGTAGAAGGTAAAAACTGTAGAGGAAGACAGAGGTTGGGATACATCCAACATCCAGCACATAACTGAGGATGTACGTTGCAAGTGCTACTCTGAAATGAAAAGATTGGCACAGGAGAGGAATTCGTGGCGGGCTGCATCAAACAAGTTAGAAGACTGCTGACTCAGAAAACATAACCATATAGATAGTCGTTTTTCTCTCACTCTTTTCGCTATTGGAACAGGAAACGAAATGAATAGTAGTGGAAAAGGTACCCTGCGCCATACCCCATAAGGTGGCTGGCGGAGTATGTATGTAGATGTAGAAATATTAATATTGCTTGGCTGGGTTTCAGTCACATAAATTTTTTTTAGAGGCAAAATCGACATCTTTAACCGTTATAATTATTATTTATCAAAACCAATTAAAATTTTTACATGTGCCGAAGCACGAAATTTTCCCTTTGTGTCACTTGAATACGGTTAAAGTCCGAAAGCAATTGTGGATTTTTATAAATCTGTGATTTTATTGGTGAAAGAAGAAGAAGAAGAAGATGTATTTAAAATGGTTATAAATATTGCATATAGCAGCGAGAGCTGATAGTAAGTCGAATATCATATTTATTCAGTACAGCCACGAAGCTTGGTACAGTGATTAAAAAAGTTACATAGAATTCAAATGGAAAGATAGCTTCCGCTGGGGTCTGCTATTTGGAGTTCGTAGCCGTGCGGAGCAGGGTGGTGCACACTAGTGTGTGTGTGGGGTGGGGGGGTCGGTGGCGGCGGCGGCGATGTTACCTTGCTGAGCACGAGGAGAGGCGAGGAGAGCCGCTCGTTAGGCCCTTGTAAGGCCGCCGCAGGCCTCCGCGCGTGCCGGTACCAATACCTTACCGAAACTTCCGTCAACGTCACCGTTCTACGTTAGATCTGGGCTTTCCCCAAAGCATAGGACATTTAGACGTGTTTACACATGACTCACGATGCGAGTGGAGATTTCTAATTAAATGTATTGAAGAATTCGTCGTAAATGTGTGTGGCTGCTGAGCTGTCAGCTCAAAAGTAGCTCTGAGCACTATGGGACTTAACATCTATGGTCATCAGTCCCCTAGAACTTAGAACTACTTAAACCTAACTAACCTAAGGACATCACACAACACCCAGTCATCACGAGGCAGGGAAAATCCCTGACCCCGCCGGGAATCGAACCCGGGCGCGGGAAGCGAGAACGCTACCGCACGACCACGAGCTGCGGACTGAGCTGTCAGCTGCACTAACAACTGCAAAAGTGGTTTTCGTATATTTAGATTTCCATGTGATCACAAACGAAAAAAAAGAAAGAAAGATGGGCCATAAATTGCCGGAGAGGCAGCAGGGAACCGGGAACCAATACCTGGCGCTCGGTGGTGTATTGCGAGTATATGTTAATCATAGTCCGCCTCCGGTAGCTGAGTGGTCAGCGCCACCGAATGTCAATCCTAAGGGCCCGGGTTCGATTCCCGGCTGGTCGGAAATTTTCTCCGCTCAGGAACTGGGTGTGCTGTTGATCTAATCATCATCATCATCTCATCCCCATCGACGCGCAAGTCGCCGAAGTGGCGTCAAATCGAAAGACTTCCACCAGGCGAAAGGTCTACCCGACGGGAGGCCCTAGTCACACGACATTATTATTAAAATAGTTATAAACATGTAACCAACTGTACACAATTTCCTTTCTTGCCCCAGTTGAAAACTGTACTGAAGCAGTTCGTCTCAAAATTTTTCGATTCCTGAGATATTTCCATAACTGACAAAGTGGAGAGGTATATTTATTGTGATGAATTTATACGTCGTTATCATGAACATACATACGCGAACTGAATAATACTTAATCGCATTTCGTGTATAGGTACTTTTGGACGAGTGATAATTAAGATTTTTAATAGCGAATTGGTCATTGAGGTTTTACTAAATCTCAATAAGCTACAAAGTTTCTGTCTCATTTTTCTGTTAATGATAAAGACATTCAACAAAAGTGTGAAAGTAGTGATTGAGGTGAGGGAGTCCTCAGACCTCCCTGCTAGGCGAGAACTAAATTAACGTAATTACCAAAAAGGTAATATAAAATGTTAGTGTTGTGTAATATGCTCCCATGAACGTATGAATAGGGTTGAGTTCATGCGTCGTACAATTCCTCCTCTGTACAAAAAAACTGTCGCATTTCTCAAAGTACCTACTTATGATTAAAAAGTAAACACTGTCACAAATGCCTAAATACGGGCAAAATGTAATAAACAGGCGCAGGTTGTTACTGCATAACACCAATATTTGAAGCCATTGGTACCGAGTTATTAAATTTAACGTTCAGAAACTACCACACAAGACCTGAGCCTACATTTCTACAGGCGTGCAATATTACATTTCAATTCTTCTGTTATATGACGAGGGCATACCGAGTATCTCTATGCACATTAATTACTGTTCTGTACACCTCATGCCTCCAACATCAAATACTTTATACGAAGTATTGTAATAAGTTTCGCTAATAGGTGAACCACCCACAAGATAAACTTTGCCGAATCCTCAGAGTTGGGGAAAACATGGAGGACGATTCAGCCCATTACGCAGGAGCTCTAGCTCTAAGCCTTTTAAAATTAGGCTATGGCCCGCTTCAATGTGACCAAGGTATCGTTTCTGATGAGAGATATTCAAAATTTCCAGGTAATTACTCTACTGGTCATTAAAATTCCATTACCGTAAGGATAACAAATGATGAAATTTTATTTATTGTTGTACTCAGTATAGTAGCAAAAATGCATGATTCCATTTGCTACTGATTTCGTAGTATGAACGATGCGAAATTAAGTTCACTGCCATCTCTGGCATAAACAACGGCTTTAACCCAGCTGGTCATCGAGTCGAACAAAGGGTGGATGACAGATACGGTTTTATCTTATGCCGAGCTGCTTGAATTGTGTGCCACAGTTCGTCACTCAGTAGCGAGAATCTCTGACGCGTGGTTTTCAATGGTTGAGGGATGTGGAGACAGATCAGGACAGCACGGCCAGGCTTTCATGTCACAATAGGTTGACAGAGGCGGCCTAATTCCTAGCTACAACATTTGCCCCGGACGCCGTCGTCCATCGGTACGCTACTGTTGACGAGGGTGAATACAGTCCGTGTTATTCCGGTATCCGACTCGTGTTGCTTCGGTTTCGCTGTACTGTTGTGGGGCTTTCCAGATGTTGCGCAGGAGTTGCGCGGCGCTCGCTGTGAACGAGAGCAGCCGTGCTGATGAGCCGCTTCCCGCCGCGGTGTGGCCACGCGCGACGTGGCTCGAGTGGAACGGATGGCGTGCTGCGCCTCCAGACCTCCACTCCTACACCTAAGCTCTTCCTCTCAGCCGCTCGTCATAGCCGAGACGCCAGCGACTCCATCCGTGCTTCGATGTTGTCTAGTCAGGCAGGGCGCGGCATAAACTGAATACTAATCCCGTCGAGGCAGGTAACATTGCGCACTCAGTAGTAATACATTCGAAGGAAGTCCGTTTATTGAGCTAGGGTTCAAGCTCCACCATACTCAGACCTACTTGTCTCCAAGCATTCTCAGTGTCGGAATACAGCGCCGTCTAAGGTCTGCAAATCAATCCAAAGTGCTTAAATTTTGGTGGCTGTGGACAGCCGAAAACTTATGTATGTATATGGTGTGCTCAGAAACTTCCGACACTGACTTTATTCTTGGCTGTCCAAGTAGGCTGGAATGTGGTAGAGGGAATCCCGGAGGGAAATATTTAGGAATGGGGTTGCAGTGCCAACATTTACCTGTCTACCGAGGAAAACCTACCGAACACCATGGTCGAAACGGGGGGAGTGAAATTATTCTATTTTATTTATGACACAATACTATCCATTCTCCCATAAAAAATTAGTGGATGGATGCATCTGTGTTGTTGCTGTTTTGCTGGTATCCATTACATAAAAAACACTAGATGACTACACTATACATGTACCTCTCCCTGTGTTCAGTAGCACTCTCTAGACCAGGAGTAGTTGCCATCTACGACATAGTGATAAAAATAACTAAACAAAAGTAATTTATATGTACAGGGTGTAATATATTTGTAAGTGCAGATATTTCTGTTGGTGATTGAGAACGGCATACCAAACAACATTACATCAGTACTTGCATCATTTTCAATTATAGCTTTTAAAAGTGGTATGTTTTTACGTTGGATGGTACCTCCAAAGACGAGTGGCAAGAGCAAGCCATTAATGCTTATTTTTCCCCTGGGCAGCAGGTCAGGTGTTGAAGTGTTGACATGTGGAAGCAAAACGGTTAGTGTATACTGACAGGCGCAGTCCACTTAGTGATACAGTTATGACCATGCAGAAAACATCAGATCATAAAGCTTGTGACGTGTTTGTGGGAAGACTGTTCCACTCATAGAAAAACAACAAACACACTGATGTGTGTTCATGTTAAGTAAGGTACACATATAAAAATGTTTTCTTTTATACCCGTTACATCCAGTATACCGCATGTTCACAACAGTTTATATATATTCACAGAAAAATGTAACAACAATTAATGATCTATGATAGCAATGTTTATGGTTTGCTAGCAATAATTATTCTATTACTGTCGTAAAACTTGAATCTACACACTCAATGTTATTACATTATCTGCTCAACACCTTAATTAGTATTGGCATTCTTAGTCCACATTTTATTAAATGTGTACTAGGAAGATAATTCTATGGCGAAATGTTCGAAAACCAATGAAGGACCAATAATAATAGTAATAATAATAATAATAATAATTATTATTATTATTATTATTATTATTATTATTATTATTCTACAGGCGTCATCGACGACTACTGAGGCCGCTGGCGGCAAGCAAATAATCAAAGATCATATTTTGTCTGACAACATCAGAGATCATACGCTACATAGCATACATGATTGTGATTCCTACGAATCTTGATAAGCTAGCTGACAGAAATTGTTTATGCAGCTCTCTAAATTATAGTATAATAACATGATTAAAAGAGTGATACAGCAGAATGTAAATCATTAGCGCTAAAAGAAATTAGAGTGTCTTGTCTCCTCGTAATTTCAAGCAAACCTACCAGTAATAATCGTGTATAAGATGACACTCTTCCACATGTGTCAAATGAAGTGTTGAATACAAAGAACACATTCGCATAAAAGAGGGTGTCTTTTACGAAATTATTTTAAATAACACGTGCTGTCCTTTATGACACTAATCGTACATTACTTGTAGAGAAAGTATGAACATTGTAAATTGCGTTATAAAACTTTAAGGCGCGTATAGCGATGTATCCATTCACTCCAAGGTGCACGGATGGCAAGAAACTACTATGAAGTTTTTATCGCTAAAACTTCATTTAAATACATTGCTCTTTGTGATGCACTAGAATACTTATGTATAACCTACAAGCATTGTGGGTATAAAATGCCTATTGCAGTACACATTTTGCTGTTGACCGTGCTAACATTTTAACCGACGTAGTTTCTTTACTTTCTCTGTCCCACTGTCGTGCGTACGTGTCGTTTGTATGCGCTGTGAAAATGTATGGAACGTTTCTGTGTAGAGTGTTTTATGTGCGCGGAAACAGAAACAGAACGCGGATAAACTGGCCACTCCTGTCTGTAAATATTGCCCTTAGTCGCTTCTGCGAAATTTATAGGACGCTCTTGTTTCACACATACGTCATACATATAAAACATCACTTCTCTGCGACACGCGTTTTGCTGTCCATTTCCTCCCCTTATACTTTCAGCTTGGTATCCTCTGAAGAATATTTTCTTGTGTGGCCGCTGTTTGCCGTTTTTAAGAGTCACATATATTCGGCATCAGACGTTTTATCTGTCGACTGTTATGGAAATGAGCGTTTGGCGTCATTGGCCGGGAGGCCCCTTACGGGGCAGGTCCGGGCGCCTTGGTGCAGGTCTTATTACATTGGACGCCACATTGGGCGACCTGCGCGCCGGATGGGGATGAAATGATGATGAAGACAACACAACACCCAGTCCCTGAGCGGAGAAAATCCCCGACCCAGCCGGGAATCAAACCCGGGCCCGTAGGACGGCAATCCGTCACGCTGACCTTTCAGCTACCGGAACGGACTATCGGCTGTTATGATATGTTCACACTGAAAGTGCTGTCTAATCCCCGCCTAGCGCTGATCTCTGTGACCGGTGGGTTGGGCAGCGCAGCCGCCGGTTCCTGTATCAGATTCGATGCGATGTATGGCGTCAATACCAGTAACTAAAATTGTATAGATACCTCGATGTTATCGGAAGAAAAGTATCTGTACCGTAAATATCGCAAGATACTGTTTACCCTTTTTATTGGTATTTTTAGCCTTTGTTTAGCAAAAATCTTATTTAGGATGAAAGAGAAAATTTGCAAATTACGCTATGTTCTCATGAATCATAATGAGTATAAAATGAGAAAAGCTTAAACATTAAAGTGTATGTATTGCAAACACAAACAAAAATATGACGCCTAGATGTATTTCATGCTGCTATCACGTGTTATTATTACAAATGGCTCTGAGCACTATGGGACTCAACTGCTGAGGTCATTAGTCCCCTAGAACTTAGAACTAGTTAAACCTAACTAACCTAAGGACATCACAAACATCCATGCCCGAGGCAGGATTCGAACCTGCGACCGTAGCGGTCTTGCGGTTCCAGACTGCAGCGCCTTTAACCGCACGGCCACTTCGGCCGGCTGTTATTATTACAAGCAAAACTATCTTTGTAATGAAAAGTTAGTTTCCTTTCTGCCTAGAACTTTTATCTTTGTCCTTTCAGTACTTAAACCACTTTTCCAAGGTAGCGTGTACATATTTAATTAAAATACCAGATTTCAGTAACCTATATTATTATCATTATGGTCTGCACATGGCATGTAGTTTGTATTGCAATCCATGTTTACTTTATGCTATGCGTATGCTGTATAGATAACTTCATCAAATTAGTATCGAAAAATTATGATTCTCCGACCACATCATCCTGTATTTTCAATACTGATGCTGATGATGTCATGGTGGATCCTCGAATATCACATACCTGAGGAATCCACCATGACATTAACACCGCCCTCGCTTGTATACACTCGATGTCTCTTGATAGTCCAAATGGTCTCCCACACAACTTGCGCAGTATTTCATCACGTGTCGTAAAACTGAGGTATACGTACCAGTGGCTTTCGTAAACGAACTGCAGCTTCTCAGTATCCTTCTAATGAATCGAAATCTGCTATTTTCTTCAGTTGTAACTGACAGTTTTGAACATAGCTATTCTTTGAGCAACCGTATATAAGTATCAGGAGAGAAATAACACTACCAAGCGGTTGCAAATAATTGTTTAATACACTGACCTAGGCTTCGACACCTGTAAGGATGTCTTCATGAGAATGAAAATTTAAAAGCCGTATTAAGTTACATGGCGAGAAGGCAACAGTCAAAGTTTAGAGCTGGCATGCTCATTTGAAAAATTAAAAATGTTCCAGCCTTTGGTACGTACACGTTGCAAAGAGCAATATCAAACTGACACAATATTCTACGATGGTTGGACGAATGTTTTGTAAGCAGTCTCCTTAGTAGACTAATTCCGCTTCCATGCATCCCGCCAATCAACTGAAGTCTGCCACCTACGACTGAGCATGTGTAATTGTCGCATTTCATATTCCTACATACTGTCACACCCAGTTGTTTGTATGATACATACTGAATTTGTATGAGTTGGTTGATTTCTATTGTGACTCGTTAGATACTACGTTTCTTCGTTTTGTAAAATTAATAGTTTTACATTTCTGAACATTTAGAGTACGTTGCCGATTTTTACATCTCTTTAAAATCTTATCAAGGTCTGCCTAAATACTTATGCAGCTTTTGTGAGCTGGCACTTCATTATAGATGGCTGCACCATCTGCAAAAAATCTGAGTTTACTTGTAACAAAACATGAAGAGTAAGTGTCCCAACACATTATATGACACTCTAGTTAGCAGATGAAACAGCAAACAAACTTGTAAACAAGCCAGATAAGCGGTACAGTCTCGACGAGGAACTCAGTTTTTACATAGCCGACCTTGCGCAGTTACTTTTTAGTGAAGCATGAAGGAATGCCATAGTTAAAAGTCGACGTGTGGTTATTAGAGACGGGCGCAAGCAGAAATGAACAATTATGAGGAAAGAGGGGGGGAGGTGAGTTGTCCTCGCTCCCACCTGGAATTTATCTGAAGTGGTTTAGGGAAATTTTACTAGGGTCTGCTGGAAAATATCTTCGAATTTTTAATGGAAAACTCTTAAAGTTTTTTAAAAATAAAACAAACTATAGTAACATTCTATATCTTTATTATTCTTGTCTATATACTTATTTCTCAACGTGGCCACCTGGCGACAAACAGATTATTTCAGCGACAGACCAATTTATTGATACTGTAATTGTACAACGTTCGACTTTTTTCACGGAGCCACAACCTCTCCTCAGCTTGCGGCGCTCAAGTCCAGTCCTCGAAGGTGTTCTTTAAATTTTGGACACAAGAAGAAAATCAGATGGGGCGAAATCGGGACTGTATGGAGGATGAACGATGACAGTGAACCCAGACCGTGGGATAGTTGTGGACATCGCAGTGCTCGCGTGTGGTCTGGCAGCATCACGACGCTCCATGTGAGTAGGAACTCTTCGATCTCGAAACTCGATTACAGCAAGCTGTTTCTCAAGCCCCGACATAGCTACGTTACACGCCGCCATGTTACACGTTACAATTCGGAGCGCTCTAGCGACAGAGGACTGCAAATAAGTAGGCATGAAGAATAAAGATATAGAATGATGATAGCGTTTGTTTTGTTTTAAAATCTTTAAGATTTTTCGGATAAAAAATTCGGAGGCATTACTTTTCAGCATGCTCTCGTAAGAAACGAAAATCAGGATGGACGGACAGAATCTGAATCCAACCCCTTCCCACGTACTGGTTTCGCCGAAAAATCTAGCCAACGAAAATCAGGATAGGCGGACAGTTTCTGAATCCAGAAATTGCAGCACACTGGGTGACCCACAACGATGAGAATCTGTTGGTCTTCATTGAGTCAGTGCGGTCTAATATAGCTAATTTGACCATCTAGTAAAATAGTCAGCGTGTGTGGTCTTGTGCCGTAACAGCGTACGCTTATTTAGTCAATTAATAGATGGTATTTTAACGGCACATCTATGAACAGCACCCTCGCCATTGGTGGTTCCAGGAAAGACGGCTGGCTAGTAAATTCCTTTGAAGATCAGGTAGGCGCAGATCCCTTCTCGGCCAATGCGTCTTTTGTGGCACCGCAGGTATGTGGGAAGGGCGGCCGCTGCAGGCAGTCGGTGGAGACGGCGCTCTGTATGGTACGTCCGCGGCTGCCAGCGAGCGCAGCACAGTCCGCGCTTCCTTCACAACACAAGCCGGCGCTGATACACGTGCTTGACAGTTTAAAGCAGATTCACGTAATTAATTGTTAACAACGGCGTTTCTCTTACACTTACGGCAATGGAAAATGTGACTCCATGAAGCACCAATTTGATATTTAATAACATTGGTGAATGTGGGCACCACATAACGACTATTAAATCATCAAACATTCATTCTTTTCGGAACAGATGTCCATCATCAGTATCAGAAGTGTTGCCCCCTTGGGCACCATTACACCGTAGTATTCATAATAGCACGGGAATTATGACTGTCATATTCAGGAATTTCTTTCCGTGCTTGAAAAGCATGTTGTCTTAGTTCTTGCAGATTGCTAATGGAGGCTCGTATGAAAGTAAAAACCTTCCTCACCGCATCCCAGACATGACAAATGGTTTACAAATCAGGGAACCAGGCAGGAGGGTCTTGGATCCAGCATTCCTGTACGCGTTTGTTATGTGAACTGCACGTGAAGTCTTGCTTTATTCAGCTGGAATATGTCATTTGGTACCTTGGTCATGAACGGTATGACAACAGGCTTTGCTGTTCTTGCCATACCCTAGTGAGAATTCAGCCTCCCTTGAACAATTACAAAATCAACCATGTTGTTATATGCAACAGCTCTTCAACAGCACGACTCCATTTGGATAAGTATGGGCCTGGAGAATCTTTGTTTCCAGTGACATTACATAAGGTGGTGTACGGGCACGTTGGTGTCGACGTGAGCGTCACGTACAGAAGTGAGACTCATCGCAAAACAATACAAAGCGGTTCTACTATATGCAAGTGTCTGTCGCCCGTAGTATGGTTTCAGCGCTACACGGCGGATGGAAACTGAAGACCTCAACCACTTCCGACCGAGCGAGGTGGCGCAGTGGTTAGCACACTGGACTCGCATTCGGGAGGTCGACGGTTCAAACCGGCATTCGGCCATCCTGATTTAGGTATCCCGTGATTCCCCTAAATCGCTTCACGCAAATGCTGGGATGGTTCATTTGAAAGGGCACGGCCATCCTTCCCTAATCGTATGGTACCGATGACCTCTCTATTTGGTGCCATCCCCCGAATCAACCAATCACTTCCGAGTAACTGTTCCCTAAAGTTTGTGGCGACACTCTGCCGGCAACTGCAGCCAGAATTTCAAATTTCTCCTCCATCTGTTCGTCAGAACCAGTTTAACATTCCTATGGTCTTTTCGTAGCGCTGTCCTCCTGAAAGGACCACTGCTTACTCATTGTGGCATACTGATGCTCTCAGTCCGTCTCGTCATCACTCTTTCTGTAGTAATTGCAGAACAGCCAACCAACTGTGTGTGCAATCTGTCGGTGTGATGCTCCCATGCCCCTCATCCCATGATTCCAACTCCCCCAGGTGCCGATACCTCTGAACATGCTATGTAGCCATCCTTACCTGGCAAGTCGCGGAAACGTTAGACGCACCCAGTAGCCACTATGTATTCACACAATTCTTCATTTCCACGAATGTTTTTTTTATTAGGCTCATGGGATTCATGTTGTAATACTTTACATTTCCGACACCGTGTTAGTGGCAAAAATCAACGAAACAAAATGTAAATTCGCCATCCTATTGGCTCTTTCGTCTCCCTGCACATAATGAAATTCTCACTAGTAAGTTTTGCCCACGAGAAACTACGAAAAACGATTAGAATGCAGCTTAGTGCTATCACTTGGTGCTCTATATGTTTAGTCACCATATTCTGTTCTTAACAACACCATGAACAAATAGTTCCTTATCATAGTGTGTTTTCTAATACGACGTATGTTTCCACTGTAAGGGCATGCAGGAAAACTTAGAGATCTGCGTTGGAGTAGGTCATTGTAGAAACCCGTGCCAGACTTTTGCCAGTCACATCCGTGCCCCCCTCTCTCTCTCTCTCTCTCTCTCTCTCTCTCTCTCTCTCTCTCCCCCTCCCTCCCTCCCTCCCTCCCCCTCCCCCTCCCTCTCCCTCTTCCCGTGTCCCACCACCCGCACCTACTGTATCTGAAGCGCTGAATAGTCACATGTCCATGCAGCAAAAGTTGAGTAATGGAACAGAATTCCAGTTTTCATTCTGCGAGAATTGTGTGGTTGTGCGTGCAGCTGAGAAACATCAGAAAGGTTCTTAGTACGGCCTTAAAGTTAATTTCAAGAATATGGCGACACTCTTTCAGCTTTACTGAGAACAAGTCTGTTCTTGATTCCATTTTGGGAAGTTTAATGAGCTTTCACTGTGTAACACGCGTTACTATAGATATCTGTTAAGCAAACTGCGTAACGAGGTGTTGTTGCGTCAGATAAAATGTAATTTAACAAGAAAATTTAAAAAAAAATACGCAAAGCATTAATGGATTGTGTTACGTTTATCTTTTACACTAATTTTGGTATGTATATTCTTATAAATAGCGTTCTTCCTTTAAGTCTTCCTGCTGATTAACTTAAGCTTAAATTTGTCGCTTGGTGTTTCAGCGGGTGTCGGGCTACAAATCTGGAAGTTCAAGGCTTGGTCTGTGGGCAGTCCTAAGAGTTCTGCTGGTGCCTTAGCTGAATAGATCGCGTTTTTTCTTAAAATTTAATGTAGTTCTATAACGTGCGTTTGAAGCTAAGAATATATGTGGATAACTAATATACTGTAATTTGGTCTCGTGGGCGTATTCTTTTCACATATGGCATATAATTTCATGGAATGATTTTTTTTCTTTTTTTTCTTTTTTTTTACCAGCAAGAAACATCGTATTTGTACTTTTTAGTTAAGCAGCAGTTTTATCCGATTTTCGCTTAAGGATTCGGAGACAGTGAAGGCATAAACTGTTTCCATCTTCGTCTCCAGTTATACCCTCTAACTGGGACGTTCAGGAAAAGGCTGCAGGACTCCAAACTCGCCGTGTTGAACCTGTTTCCCCGGCCTGCCTTGCCATTGTGGGTAATGTAAACTGGACACTATATACGAGTAAATGCCTGACTTTTTCCACCAAAATAGTTTTCACCACGAGAATCATAGGCGGCCGCAGTGGAGTACTTGCCTTGTCGTGGAATCTGAAAACAGTTTTTTTTTTTTTTAATTCATTACACAATTCCTATGAATTAATAGCAGTGGGTTGTCTCAGAGTCTACTAAACGGCAGAATTAACATTGCCAAGCACGACCGGAAATATAGTGGCTTTAGGAATTACTACACGGGGTGTTTCACAGTTCCTATTACATGCTTCTAGGTGCAACTTAATAGCTGAAGTTCTGATGAGTGGTCCATGTCCGGAAATGTACAGTTTTGGTATAAAATAAGCTTGAAGATCGGATCGCTTTCAAATATTCCGTTTCACGGTAGGCACATCGTTGGTCCCTGTTGTCATTATGACGTGACATACCATTTTGGTCTGACTACAACAATGGCTGCGAAAAACTGGTAGGTTGGTAAGTAGGAGGGTTGACAGTGGTGTTCCATGGACGCGCCGCTCTCTTGAATTTGTGGAGGACGTCCCTCGCCGCGTAGAGGAGAATCCGAAGACGAGTACTCGAACCATTGGCTATACCGTGGGCTCCCGTTGAGTGCACTGGTCAGAGTTCACCGTTCTTGCTGTGTGCGTACCGTGAAGCAGGAGATTTAAAAGTGATTCCACCTTTATCCTATATGCAAGCAATATGAATTGCTTATCAAATCTTTGTCTCCTGAGTCCCCTCTACAACCTGCAGAAGCTCGTTATAGGAATTTTGAAACAACCTGTTTGTTCCCCCCGCCCCCCCCCCCCCCCCCACGAGAAATATTGTCATTATTTCGTACAAAGTCGGTATCGGCGCACTACTACAGTCAAAATGATTGTAGACCGTTACGAAACCGATCCGAAATAGCGTCCTCAGTCTTTTCTGCGTCACTCCGTCGTACAGCACTTACCGAAGTGCAGGAAGGGCTGGTCCAACGGCTATATGCGAACACTCTTAGCGCAACATACTAAAGGGATGTATATCAGTTATTAGAGATACAATAACTTCTACACTGAAGCGCCAGACAATGTGGTACAGGCATGCGTATTCAGACACAGAGAGATGTAAACAGGCAGAATACGGCGCTGCGGTCGGCAACGCCTATAGAAGACTAAGTGGCGTTACTGCTGCTACAACGGCAGATTACCAATACTTAAGTGAGTTTGTACGTGGTGTTACAGTCGGCGCACGAGTGATGGCACACACCATCTCCGAGGTAACGATGAAGTGGGGATTTTCCTGTTCGACCATTTCAAGAGCGTACCGTGAATATCAGAAATCCTGCAAGTCATCAAATCTCCGAAATCGCTGCGGCCGCAAAAAGATCCTGCAAGAACGGAACCAATGACGACTGAAGACAATCGTTCAACGTAACAAAAGTGCAACCCTTTCGCAAATTGCTGCAGATTTCAATGCCGGGCCATCAACAGTAGACAGCGTGCGAAACATTCAACGAAACATCATCGATATGAGCTTTCGCAGCCGAAGGCGCACTCGTGTACCCTTGATGACCGGACGACACGAAGCTTTACGCCTCACCTGGGTCCGTCAGCACCGACATTGGACTGTTGATGACTAGAAACATGTTGCCCGGTCGGCCGAGTCTCGTTTCAAATTGTATCGAGCGGACGGACCTGTACGGGCATGGAGACAACCTCACGAATCCATGGACACTGCATGTCAGCAGGAGGCTATTTAGTCTGGCGGAGACTCTATAAGGGTGTGGGGTGTGTGCAGTTTGAGTGAAATGGGGCCCCTGATACGTCTAGACACGACTCTGACAGTTGACACCTAGGTTAGCATCCTGTCTGAGCACCTGCATCCATTCGTTTTCATTGTGCTTTCCGACGGACTTGGGCAATTCCACCAGGGCACTGCGACACCCGACACGTCCAGAATTGCTACAAAGTGGATCCAGGAACTCTTCTGAGTTTAAGCACTTCCGCTGGCCACCAAACTCTCGAGACCTGAACATTATTGAGCATATCTGGGATGCCTTGCAATGTGCTGTTCAGAAGAGATCTCCACCCTCTCGTACTCTTACGGATTTATGGACAGTCCTGCAGGATTCATGGTGTAATTTCCCTCAGCACTACTTCAGACATTAGTCGAATGCGTGTCACGTCGTGTTGCGGCACTTCTGCCTTCTCGCGAGGACCCTACACGATATTAGGCACGTGTACCAGTTTGTCTGGCTCCTCAGTGCATGTGTACTTCTCGACGACCATACGATACGTTTTCCCCCTCTTGCGAAAAGTTCTGTGGACGCCCATGCCATTGATTCCATTTTAATGTTAAGTAGGCCTCATGTTTGAATTAATCTTTTCGTGAACTAAACTTGTTATTATTTGTAATCAATATTTCAATAATAATAATAATAATATGTGCAGGTTTAGCACCGTATTTCCCTCACGAAATGCTCTAGTACAGACACTGTTAGTAAATTACGGAGTCAATCCGTGGACCAGCCGAGAGTCGATCCGCTGGACAGGTATTTGTAGCCTGACACTTGGCCCCTGGAGATGTGAGTTGTGGAGGTGTGGTGTGATGTGGTGTGGACGTGTGGCGGGTACCTGCTGCAGGGCGCTGCCGGGTGAGGCGTCGGGCGACGAGGGCGCGGCGGGGTCCCCGGCGGGGCTGAGGCTGCAGCAGCCCGAGGTGCGGCTGGCCGTGCCGCGCGCGCTGCCCTCCTCCTCCTCTGAGTCCTCCAGGTCGTCCGCCTCCTGGCAGGACAGCCCGCCGCTGCCCAAAAGGTGCCTGCACGCCTCCTACCCTCTCCTCGCTGCAACGCCGAGGCGACTGCCATTATTATAAGCACACCACACAAAAAACTGGTCAACCTGCAAGATCTCCTCACTAACCGAACCGCCGTATGTCTTCCTCCGAACATACTCGGTTCAGAAAATGGTGAGAGGAGCTGTACAGTTACAATGGTCTTGCCTTTTCACCCGAGACTGCGAGGAAACGATAAAGCTTTCTGGGATTACCTTCGCGAAACGATGCACAACACTTCTTCCTACCTGTTCTGTGCAGTATCTACTCTCGTTGCTGTCGTGCTGCACAGCAGTTATTTTACCACACAGGAAATCTTCTGGTCTTGAAAAGTTCTGACTGTGCGGCTATGATTGTATGTGGAGAATAAGTAACGCAGTGCCGGAAAAAATGCAACACTCTTTAAGGAGAAGGTCATTTTATTGACAATTGAGGTGACAAGTAGTTCATAATTGTAGGACTATGTGATAACAGATTCATAACAAATTAAGCAACCTGTCACAGTAAAGGATGCCTAAGTAGTCGCATAAATACACCGTGCAAATGATCGTGAAGGTGCCGAATGGCATCCTGTAACAGACTGCTCCAAGCACCTTGCTCCTTTTGTTGAAAAATCTGGCACTGGGTCTTTTCAGTCCTCGACAAGCAGTAAGTTTCCGCTTCGTCGTGTCAGTTGACGACAGATGTGGTGAGTTGCTCGTCACGGCAGTTGTATACTACGGAGAGCGCGTTGCGTCGCAGCAGCCGTGTGTGAACGTGCGATGTCCCGCTAAAAAAGCACGTCTCCTTCCTCTTGGTAGCACGGTGAGAACAACCTGGTTAGCGTACGCCGGTTACTTCATCCTGCAGAAACGCTAAATGTGACCGTGAGTTGTAACTAATTGCCTTCCACACCATGAAGCCCGGGATGGAACCTGCGTGTCGTGAGAGAATGCACTCTGGAGTAGCGGCTCACCTGGTCTACGCCACACACGTCTTCATCCAGATATCTCGCACACAGACAGAGCCTACCCTCATCACTGAAAACAACAGAACGACTACTCTCTAGTCAACTCTTTCACGTTTTGGGGGTGTCGTGGTGTGAGTGATAGCCTGCCCAGAGGCACGTGTGATCTTAATCGTGCTGTTAGCAGGCAGTTCCCAATGGCCCCTAATGATAGAGTATGTGCTACATGTGTCCAGATTTTGTCCCTGGATGAGGCTCGGTCGACTACCTCTGCTCGCACAATACTTCGGTCTTCACGTGTGTCTGTAATACTTAAATGGCCAGAACCTGCTCGATAAGTGTGAGAATGTTCCACAGACCACACCTCCTATACATTGTGTCCAACATGAGCAGCAATCTCTCGATACGTCCACCCAGCTTTCCCCGTGTCCACAGTGCGAATCCTTTCAAATGGCTGAACTTATTCAACAGGAGCACATCCTCGTCGGTGCGGAATAGTTGTATCCTAGATTGGATGTGGCATATAATTTTCACCTCTAAACTCAGCACAGCTACCGCCGGCTGAGTCACAACAGAGGGTGCATAGACGGGCTTCCCGAGCTCTCATCTCGTCGCCGATGACCGTGAAAAATGAATTATTAACACAACGCCCTCTCAGTATCCATCTACTATACCCTGGTACCTCAGAACAGAGTCCTTTAGGGTCTTGTATTTTTTCCCGGCATTGTGGCGGTCAGTGCACTCCATGCCTTGTATCATTTGAAAAGATACAAAACAGGAATTAGTCGGAACAGACTGCACAACTCCAGCCACCCTCTGCCCAGTTACGGTGTTGTTTGGTCTGTTGAAAAAGTTACAGATTCATGTGCCGCTGTGAACATTGTTTGTTTGCGAGATACCCGGCGCCGAATGACGATTTCTTCACAGTTTCCTCTCACATACTCTTTAAGAGAGACCTGCTTTCGCTGACAGCAGCGGTTTCTGTAAGGTTTGTAACCAGTGCTTACTGACAAGGCGTAACAGTTGTCACTGTCGCTTAGAATCTTTTTACGGCCACCGTTCTTGCGCCGTGTTACATTGCAGTGAGCGGTACACCATCGCTTGCAGACACGGTTGGCACTTCCCGTTGACACACCGAATAATTGAGGAACTTCATTCGCTGTATGGTCATAGGCGTATCCAAGTGCCTTAACTACTTTCGGTTATTCTGTCACACCTTCAGATCGACGGGTCTTACTGCTCTGACTGTATACAACCGATTGGTACATACACGCCACACCACTGTCATGTGTTACGTCACATCATTGCCTCGTAGCAGCTCTACTCCCCCGCAACGCGACCAGTGTGCAGCTTTGATGAGATGATTAATGTTTTGTCCAGTGAACAATATCAGATGTAGAATGAAACAAGCTGTCAATAAAATTATGAGTAGTAATATTGTATAAGTACTGTTTTACATATTTGTGAGAAATACCTAGAATATGGCCCAAGTGGACTACTGTGTATTCACGCATATTGTTGGAAAAAAGCTTGCACGCTAATGGATTAAGAGAAGGCAAGAAAAACAAATTTGTATCACCAGCAGTTTGAACTCAAGATCGCTAAAGATAAATTAATGGCACTGTTACTGCGTTGATGTACACACCAAAAGTAAAGTATGACGTGTCAGGCTGAAAAGTTTAAATCTTTTATTTCTTGAAGATGGTAAAATTTTGTCGTTCTGTTGATTCAGTGTGTGCAAGCATATGTTTGTATGTTGTTTTCTAGCTTCCTGCGACGTCCCTTTACAGTCGCCTGCATCACGCTTTAACACTCTTCGCCTCTCTACAGCTTCCTTGTCTTTTGTTATCTGCGTTCAGAGATTCTATTCTGAGCACTGTGGTGTTTTACTCCCGGTTTTACTGTAGCAGTCTGTAGTGGTTCGGCAATTTTATAGAAGTGTTTCCTTATTCATTTCTTATTTGTTTCGCATGATTTTATGTATTTCAAAAGAGAATGTGGAGGGTGATTAGAACAACAGAACTCTCTATTATAGGCGTAGAGATGTAGCAAAGATTGCGTTTATGTGTGACCTTGTTTAAGTGTGACGACTGATGCATGCGAAATGTGTCTTACAGCGTGAGCACATCAGCTTCCATACGCATTACCGTTAATCGAGGAAAAGGAGTGTATCTTGGCCAAGGAGATGGTGCAGGAAATTAAAAAGTTCGTTCTTCTGGGAAGCGAGTGTAAGCAAATACAAGTTTTTAAGCTTTCCTTAAACTACATTTCTATTACGTGCACCGGTTACTTCAGGATGAATTTCTAAAATCACACATAAATGATACCAGTATCGCTAAGGCACATCGACATTCTCCTTATCGAGGCTCTGTTTTTGTAACTCTCCGTGACTTATGATCTCCAGGCTATTTTCGTGTAGCATTGTCTTTGGTCAACGTTCAGATGATGTCTATGGCAAGGATGTTACAGTAACAAAATTGTGACAAAATGCGTAAATAAACCTAGAGTTCGTTACCGTACGACGCTAGCAAAAGACAGGCATGTGGTAAAGGTTTCTTTCACAAACTACATGCATTTTACTAGCTGACAGCATGTGAGGATGTCAATTTACGAGTATCTTACAGAATATACCGCCTTGTGAATGATAGTATCTAGTGTCTTCAAATCGAATGAATTCAGTTGGGAGTACAAAGAGAACGCTGTCTTGCGAACACCCTCACAACGCTTCGAGCATAATTAGAGGTGTGCAGCGAAAGTCAAGGCCGAAAACTACGGACCGCCTCGGTAACGGCTCCCCGTTGAGTAATTGGCGCAGCGGGTTACGAGGTAACAACACGACTGTAGAGCACTGACGCGAAGTTTGGCGTCAACCAGTGGTTTCGACAGTATTCTGAGCAGTGAAATCTCTGCAGGTAGGAGACATATTATAAAAGGTTTTCATTCACTTCTCCTAAAGGGAGAAAACGTTCGTAGGAGGGTTGCCTCCTGGTGACAATGTGTGAAGGAAAGCTTTGCTTCTACAACTGCGAAGTTATTTCTGTCTCTGCCTTATATTCCTTCTTCGTTCTCGTGACGACACACAGAAGCATCAGACAGTGATCCAAGTGCACAGAATGATATAATTAATTGCTTGCACTGGAGATCCCCGGCCTTGCTATTTCTATATTCAAAAAAATACGCTCTAGGCTAGAAAATGCGTTCTTGATTCTCTGAAAATTTTTATTATTTACGAGAAAGTAGCTGAAACTGGGCACCTACACCCAATACATTGCGAAATTAGATCACAGGTATCTCCGTATTGGATCAGTGGCAACTGGCTAAAAAATACGGCTTTACGAAATCCAGTTCCTGCTCTCATCTCTGTTACCGAATGAAAGGTGGGAAAGGAAATCTAAGGTTGTAGCACTATATTTAAAATACGAATCGAAAATTCTAATAGAAGAGTTAACGAAATTATGTGTAAAAAATATTAGTTTTCGTCGTTTAATTATTTAAAAGATAGTTCACGAGCACGGGTGCTTTGAATGTCATTTTTCAGGGAAAAGCGGAGTAATAATTTTCTGTAAAGAACAATTACTGCCTTAGAGTCGTTCACGACATCATCAAAGGTGGCTGGAAAAGTTTTGCACGTTCAAAAGTGCGTCAATCGTTGGTAAAGCAAGTGCATCGTATTCTAGTCACGTTTTAAACATAAAGTTCTTGTATCCCTTGCGGAAGCCGTGCGCAGTAAAAACTATAATTGCTGCAGCGTTCACACTGTGAAAGAAAGACTGTATGAAAGCTAACCATACCAGACCAAATGTTTTCTGGTTCGTGATCGTGAAGCATACAATATGTTTCACAGAGTGGAGTTTACGGTGCTAATCTCTCACTCTATTATGTTATACTTAACTCTCTCTTTACTTCCTTCGTGTGGTTTTACTCGTAACTTTACATGTGATAAATTACTGTTGTACTTTGTGTGTGTGTGTGTGTGTGTGTGTGTGTGTGTGTGTGTGTGTGTGTTTGCGTTTACTGGATGACGAGCAACAATTGAACAATTGGACGTGAGAAGCATTGTGAGTTTTACATATTCTGTATAATAGTTATGATCCGTACAGCAGTTGGGGTAACCTTTGCATTGATGTAACTTGGAACAGTGTCAGGCAAGCTAACACACTTAGCTTGTCCTCAGACATCACTTTGGTTGTCACCTACTCAAGGGCCTTACTTAGTGGTGCTAGTAGCAGTAAACGGTGTTTTTAAGACCCATTCATACTGTTTTGACGATTTCAAATTTGAATAGCACACAAACCAATCGTGAAACCAAGCTGAATATTTTACAAGGCTCAACATTTATTCAAGTTTACTTATGCAATATTACATCGGACATATGACGATCATTCGCGGCTACAGAATACTCCAGGCGTTTCAGCCAGTTTTTGAACGCATCTTTCATAACTGTTGGAGGAATTCTGGAAATTTCATCGTGAATTCGATCTTTTAACTGTTACAAGCTTCCCTGCTCGTCGGAGTACGCTCTCGTGTCTAAATAATCATATAGGTAAAAGTATGGCGCGGTTAAATCGGGCGAGCGAGGCGGTCATTCGATACAAGCGCGTTTGGAAATTATGCGGTGCGGATAATAATGCAGATCACACCGGATTACGCTATGAATGGATGCCGGTGAGGTGATCAGCGTTTGGACACGTTTTCATAAAGAACGACGTTACCGGTAAACTGGTACGCTCACGTTCGAAGTTCTCGAGAGTTCGGACTGTTTTCCGAGGGCCGGTTGACTTTGGAATAGATGCACTGGCTGATCCATGGAAGTTTCTTACCCAATTCAGTATTGTTCTACCAGCAGGAGCCAACGTCCTTGCCGCAGTGGCAACACCGGTTCCTGTCAAACCACCGAAGTTAAGCGCTGTCGGGCTGGGCTGGCACTTGGATGCGTGACCATCCGGTCTGTCGAGCGCTGTTAGCAAGTCGGGTGCACTCTGCCCTTGTGAGGCAAACTGAGGCGCTACTTGATTGAGAAGTAGCGGCTCCGGTTTCTTAAACTGAGATACGGCCGGGAGAACGGTGTGCTGACCACATGCCCCTCCATATCCGCATCCAGTGATGCTTGTGGGCTGAGGATGATACGGCGGCCGGTCGGTACCGTTGGGCCTTCCGAGGCGTGGTTGGACGGAGTTTAGTTTTCTACCAGAACTAGGTACCGCGGCTGAATCTTGAAATACGTACGAAAGGCACATTGCACGCGCACGGCTGATTCGCCGTAGCGAAAATAGCATTCCATCGGAACGCACGATGTCGGTTCGACTAGCACATGATTACTGACCTGTATAGGGGGTGAAACGTGGCGCCCCGATCTGCTAATAGACGGCGCCACTGTCGCTGTATTTTGTTTGTAGCCCGCGTTATTCAAACTCGAAATCACCAAAACATTGTGAAACACGCTGTATGTTGGTAGACTCGCCTACAGAAATCTTTGATCTCTGTCATCAGTTGTGGTAGACCGGAGCGAGAGCGCCAGTGCGTCACAAACGGACGTCTGATACGGTCGATCAGTGGCACAGTGAGGAGACGCGGTGTGTGAAAGACTGCCGTAGTGAACGCGGCCGTTCTGCTGTGTGTTGCAGCACGATGCCGTCGGACAGCATGGACGACATCGAGCTGCGCAGCATCCAGCTGCAGTTCCCGAGCGCGCGCTCGCTGTCGCAGGAGGACGCGGGCTGCGTGGAGGAGCGCGTGCCCACCGGCCAGGGCGACGTGCTGGTGGCCGTGCGCGGCCGCCGCGGCCGCCCTGCCATCCTCACCTACCACGACCTCGGCCTCAACCGTGAGTACACCAGGCTGCCGGTCACACGTTTCCGCACTATCTGATCAAAACTATCCAGACACCTACAGGTTGGACATTAATATGGAGCAAGCAAACACAGAAAACATTTTGAGTTACCATACTTGTAGAAGCAAACCGCCAATAAATATCTCGTTTACGTCTCAAGTTATTACGTTTTATATTATTATATGTTTAACCCGAACATGTAAGAATGAAGCAATTGCTTTCCCTTCGGACGCAGCCTGGCGTGGAGAGAAGCCGTGGGTCAGGAGAGGTCGCAGTCTGCCCTGACTGTGTTCATGGCGTCAGAGGCAATTTTTGTATTAATCGAGGCATCCTGGTAAAAAAGTTGAGGTAAATCAGTCAATGAATGTATGCGAACGAAGCTTCCATGTTTTATGATGTACCGGGTGATCAAAAAGTCAATATAAATTTGAAAACTGAATAAATCACGGAATAATGTAGATAGAGAGGTACAAATTGCAACACATGCTTGGAATGACATGGGGTTTTATTAGAACCAAAAAAATACAAATATTAAAAAAGTGTCTGACAGATGGCACTTCATCTGGTTAGAATAGCAATAATTAGGATAACAAAGTAAGACAAAGCAAAGATGATGTTCTTTACAGAAAATGCTCAATATGTCCACCATCATTCCCCAACAATAGCTGTGGTCGAGGAATAATGTTGTGAACAGCACTGTAAAGCATGTCCGGAGTCATGGTCGTCGGATGTTGTCTTTCAGCATCCCTAGAGATGTCGGTCGATCACGGTACACTTGCGACTTCAGGTGACACCGAAGTCAATAATCGCACGGACTGAGGTCTGGGGGACCTGGGAGGCCAAGCATGACGACAGTTGCGGCTGAGCACACGTTCATCACCAAACGACGCGCGCAAGAGATCTTTTTACGCGTCTAGCAATACTTTGTCTTTTTTTATCATCTAATAAAACCCCATGTCATTCCAAGCATGTGTGTCAATTTTCACCTCTCTGTCTACGTTATTCCGTGGTTTATTAAGTTTTCAAATTTTTGATCACCCGGTATATAGTTGTGTATAAAGAAAAGGAAAAATATTTTTTCACGTATCTTGTCACAACAAAGATACATACACGAATCTGACAAAATCCGTCCTGTGCACAAGCATGCAACAACTACGCGCAGCAAACAGACAAATTACCAACTGTGTAAGCATTCACTTGAGCACGAACAACTGCTACAGTTCCGCACTGCATTGATAATGACCTGACAGGTCGAAATCTGATCTGCGTTGTGAAATTTAAATGTCATATTAAAGCAACTTAATTCTACGACTGATTGCTGCTCTATCTAACCCAAATTACCAAAAATCTTCGATTAATACAAAAATGTCCTTTGGCGCCTCTAGCACGGTCAGGACGGCTGCGACCTCACCTGACGCGCGGTTTCTCTCCACGCCAGTCTGCGTCAGACTGCTCTCAACAACCGTTCGCTCGCTACCACTCGCGGTAGTAATATCTCAGACTCAGAGTTAGTATATGCGCGCAACAGCAAAATCTATAGCCAACTTTTCAAAAAAAGGTATGTACGTCCAACTTTCAGCGCCATGTTGTGAAGCTAAGTAATGTTGATTGCAGTTATTGGTTATAATAACATCTGAATGCGACATTAGCAGTTATTTTAATAAAGAAAGCGGTTTTATAGTGCCATCTGCAGGCATGTAAATAGAGTACTTTACAATTTTGTTGTTGTAAATGTCTGGTCAGTTTCAGTTACCGTTTACACAAGATAATTATGAGACAATTCGTATCTTTCAGTCACTACGAGTAAAAGAAGGAAAAAAGTTATATCAATGAAAAGTTTTCAGGGTCGATTTTAGTAGGCTTTTCGTCTTTACGCCTACTACTCCGACGAGGCGATTTTGTGAACTGATCCTTTGTGACTGAAGTTCAGTGATCAGGCGTCAGTTTCCTAAAGCATCACGACACAAAAGTCACCTTTGGAGATTATAAGATTTCATATCGCTGTGAAGCATAAAACAGATTTAGGCTATTAACACAGCCTCCGATAAATAAATTTGTCACATAAAATCGTTGTAATCGCTACGTCACTAGTTCTGTGCCCACTAGTAGCAAAGATTTTTTTTTTAATTCCATGAAAAAACGTTATTTTAATTAAAATGTGATTCAGTATACGCTAATTAACATTTTCATTTTATATTAAATATAAAATTAAAATAAAATACTTTTCTTTAAATTCTGACCTTACCATAACACCACGGCCTCCGAATTTCACTGTTGGCACTACACAAGCTGGCAGATGACGTTCACCGGGCATTCGCCACACCTACACCCTGCCACCGGATCGCCACATTTTGTTACGCTCCTTACACCAGGGGAGGCATCGTTTGGCACTTACCTGCGTGATGTGTGCCTTATGAGCGGCCGCTCGACCATGAAATCCAAGTTTTCTCACCTACCGGCTGTCATATTAATTGATGTGCCTCTTGATGAAGTTTGGAATTCCTTTGTGGTGGTCTGGATAGATGTTTGCCTATTACAGTTTACGACCCTCTTCGACTGTCGGCAGTCTCTGTCAGTCAACAGACGTGGTCGGCCTGTACGCTTTTGTGCTGTACGTGTCCCTTCACGTTCCCACTTCACTATCACATCTGAAACAGTGGACCTAGGGATGTTTAGGAGTGTGGAAATCTCGCGTACAGACATATGACAGATGTGATACCCAATCACCTGACCACGTTCGAAGTCCGAAAGTTCTGCGGAGAGCCCGTCCTGCCCTCTCACGATGTCTAATGACCACTGAGGTCGCTGATATTGAGTAGTAGGTGGCAGCACAATGCACCTAATATGAAAAACGTATATTTTTGGGTGTGTCCGAATACTTCTGATCACATAGTGTATTTTGAAATCCTGTGTTTAACTGCACGCAAATTGAATTTTTCTTCTTCCTCTCCATCATACCTGTACGTCAATTTGATGTTACAAAGATAATTTACTCTATAGTCAATCATAAGGCCACAGTAGACTTCTTTCGAAAAATAAGTGCACTTTATACTTTGAAGAAGTCTAATTAAATGACGACTCTTCGACGTGAATAGAAGAATGGTGTTCTCTAGAGATAGTGTTCAAGGTTAGTTTAAAATGCGTATCAGAAAAGAAAGATGACAGAAAATAAGAAAATCTCTAGGCTCCGCTAGCGTAGCTTAGCGAATGTCTGAAGGCATTTTTAAGTGCGACGGGACTGTCAGTTCTATAGATCTAAATATACTGCATATGATCAGATCCAAGTTGAGTAATACAGGACTACGTGTCCAGGCACCTAGCACGGCCTCTGCAGCACTGCTCATCGTATCTTGATGTCTTTAGTACAGAAACCTCACAAGATCCAAAGGATGATGCATGGTGAGTGGTTTCTTCTCAATTGATGTGTTGCTGCTATTTTAGTTATCATTTCATGTAACAAAAAAAAATTGAAGAAGATTGATCACGAGTAGCTCAGAAGTACCAATGTGTTATATCGTTAAGGTTCTTCCTCGTTAAAAAACGTCCGAGTTGCTTTGTGAACGAACAAACCAACTCCAGAGATGCTCTATATCTAGAGCTTTCGTCTCACTGCCCAAACCACTTCACAGTGATTCGATTCGGTACTTCGCACCGATATCAGCGATTTCTTAGAGGGAGTGAGAGAAAAGAGACTGTCTATATTCCTCTATACGCACTCTCATTGTCTTTCATCTTAATCTCACAATCTGTTCGCGATGCGTGCGATGTAAGCAGTCGAAACGTTCCTCTCATGGAATATCAGTTCTGCATATTTAACGAAAAGGATTTGATGAGAACAGCGCCATCTTTCTTCTAGCGATTCCCGTTTGTCTGAAATTACATTTACATAAATCCCCCAAAGTCAGATTTCATAAACCGATTTCCCAGTACCATTTCTGGTTGGTCATGTAAACATGGCAATATCGATTCTGGAAATGGGATTCAAGTTCCGGATTTCCTCTTCCACAATCGATTTTCGCTTCTGTGTAAACACACAACTGTTTTTGAAACGTGCTTAGTTTGCAGGTTACGTCTTGTTTTAAAACTTTTCGGCTAGTGTAGACGAGTGACTTTTTGCGCAGTGGAGGAGAAGTAGAAGTATTATACTGAGCATGAAGTTTTCTACCTTTGATGTTTACTTGAGGAGGAACCGCCATGGTGTTTACTAAATCAAAAACTGGAACAGCTGATTTCCAGAGGCCGTTTGTGTGCAACAACTGACGACCGGAAAACCGACATTTGAACGGTACAGCACACCGTTTCAGGCCTTACCATGTAAACACAACAGCGAAAAACTGCTTCCGAAATTCTGTTTTCGTCTTCCGGAAGCTGTCCCTCATGTAATCGTAGCATGAGAAACACTGTAACATCTTTGTATTTGACTCACTTCAATTTTTTAGCATACTTCTAGCTCATCATGTAAAGTGATATAATTTCGCCCTAGGTAATAGCACACGAAACAGTTATACAATAGTATATTAATACAATATTTTTATGTATATACTGTATAAAGCGACACACCGTCAGAATGTAGAGAAAGAATTACGTAAGACGTAACACCCCTTTTATTTCGTGTACAGTTACACATATCAAAAATCGGTTTTCGGCAAATATGAGAGCGCCGAGGGGCACGTATGGTTTTGTTTGGTTAATGTTTTTAGCACTGGTATCAATGGAGATATTGAAGCAAGTACGTTTTTTAAATGGCTCAGTGTACTTTTTTATAATAACTGCTTTCGACTAACTGTCAATAGCCATTGCCATAGACGAACTCAATTAGTACCTCTCATGCATTGGCTATTGACAGTCTTGTGGCGCCCCGGTAGGCGTGATGTGTTATGTTATGGGAACGATGTTTTGGCGAATTGTGATGCACACGCATCAAAAAAAGTTTTGCATCGCCTGGGTTCAGAGAGTTCCGGAACCTGTATAGAGAATTGGAATAGAGATCAACATAAACATCATTTCAGCCCTTTTTACTGCTCACGAAAACCACACATTGCATATTGTACCACCATACAGCGAGACGTTCAGAGGTGGTGGTCCAAATTGCTGTACGCACCGGTAACCTCCAATACCCAGTAGCACGTCCTCTTGCAGTGAGCATGCCTGTATTAGTTGTGGCATACTATCCACAAGTTCATCAAGGCACTGTTGGTCCAGATTGTCCCGCTCCTCTACGGCTATTTGGCGTAGATCCTTTAGAGTGGTTGGAGGGTCACGTCGTCCATAAACAGCCCTTTTCAATCTATCCCAGGCATGTTTGATAGGGTTAATGTCTGGAGAAGATGCTGGCCACTCTAGTCGAGCGATGTCGTTATCCTGTAGGAAGTCATTCACAAGATGTGCACGATGGGGCCGCTAGTTGTCGTCCATGCTGACATATGCCTCACCGATATGCTGCCGATATGGTTGTACTATCGGTCGGTGGATGGCAATCATGTATCGTACAGCCGTTACTGCGCCTTCCATGACCACCAGCGGCGTACATCGGCCCCACATAATGCCACCCCGAAACAGCAGGGAACCTCCGCCTTGCTGCACTCAGTTGGATAGTGTGTCTAAGGCGTCCAGCCTGACCGGATTGCCTCCAAACGCGTCTCCGGTGATTGTCTGGTTGAAGACGTATGCGACACTCATCGGTGAAGAGAACGTGATGCCAATCCTGAGCGGTCCATTCGGCATGTTGTTGGGCCCATCTTTACCGCGCTGCATGGTGTCGTGGTTGCAAAGATGGACCTAGCCGTGGACGTCTGGAGTAAGTTGCGCATCATGCAGCCTATTGCGCTCAGTTTGAGTCGTAACACGACGTCCTGTGGCTCCACGAAAAGCATTATTTAACATTCAGGATTACTCCGAGCCATAATCCGTAGGTAGCGGTCATCCACTGCGTTAGTAGCCCTTGGGCGGCCTGAGCGAGGAATGTCATCGACAGTACCTGTCTCTGTGTATCTCCTCCATGTCCGAACAACATCGCTTCGTTTCACACCGAGACGCCTGGACAATTCCCTTGTTGAGAGCCCTTCCTGGCACAAAGTAACAATTTCGGACGCGATCGAACCACGGTATTGGCCGTCTAGGTCTGGTTGAACTACAGGCAACATGAGCCGTGTGCCTCCTTCCTGGTGGAATGAGTGGAACTGATCGGCTCTCGGACCCCCTCCGTCTAATAGGCGCTGCTCATGCATGGCTGTTTACATATTTGGACGGGTTTAATGACATCTCTGAACAGTCAAAGGGACTGTATCTGTGATGCAATATCGACAGTCAACGCTGTCTTCAGGAGTTCTGAGAACCGGCGTGATGCAAAACTTTTTTTGATGTTTGTACATAGTAATTTTAATTTTGACGTGCCGACGTATCACTTATTTCTTTTTTTAGGTACCTGGAAATTCAATGGGGAGATTTTACGCGTAGATGGCACAAGCTGTTTGTAATAAATAACCTTTATGAAAATGTGTATATGACAACTAGTTTTACCGAAACCGGTTACCTACAATAAGTTTTTATAGCGATTTCGGCTATTTAGTTCTTGTTCTCCTAAGCAATTTCTCATCCGCTTTTTTGGGTATTTCCCGATATTTTCGACCCCATGTGTCTTGTCTCAGTGTCACATATGTCGCTGTGAAGGTTTTTAAACGTTAATAAGAATCACCCCGTATAAAATCCGCCCCTCCTAGCATGAAATATATTTTACGGTGGATGCGTTCCAGGATACGTAGTTAAATGTAGTGCAGATATTATAACAGTAATTTGGACAATTGAGTTAAGACAGGATCTGGAAACACAGTTCTTAATGGAATTAGTGTCATTTGTAAAATGGTAATAGCAATGTTTTCATTTTTAAAACATGTTGAGGCTGTGTACCCTTCACAAAAATGAAATCTAATAGATTTTATATACCTTTTTTCTTTTAATTCTTCTCGGATACTCGTACAGCAGCGGTTGAGTATGCGATGTCTAATGATTTATAACTCAATAACTTCTTATAATTAACTTAATCAGTCTTAATTAAATTTAACTACGTCAGCTTAATTGTGCAGTTCGATACGACTCTAAACCACTTGCGTTCGCTTGTTTCTAATGGCCGATTCGAACTTCCTCTCAAAAAGTGGATGCAGATCGACTTGCTTTACGTGGGGGAAAAAAAGGAGACAGACACATATGTAAATCTGAGCCTCATTTGTGACTTTGTGTAACATCACTTCGTTCCTACTCGTGGAATTACTACTTTAATATTTTATTTAAAAACTTACGACATAACATCTACCCACAATGGGTGACAAAAACATACGAGATGTTACACTTAACCATTTTGCAGGATGCTCTGGAGTTTCTGCAATTTCCATTCCCAACAGTTATGCGGTAGAAGTGAAGGAGTTGAGCGATAACCCTCAGATTTTCAAGTCTAAGTTGAAATTAAAAAATGGTTGAAATAGCTCTGAGCACTATGGGACTTAACATCTGAGGTCATCAGCCCCTAGAACTTAGAACTACTTAAACCTATCTAACCTAAGGACATCACACACATCCATGCCCGACGCAGGATTCTAACACGCGACCGCTAAGTTGAAAGGCTTACGAATGGCAGTCTCCCTTTTTTCCCACACGAGATTACCTTGCCTTGGTTAAAGGGCTTTTCTCGTTATGTGTAACAGATTTGTAGGAGGCCGTTCTGAAAAGTAATGCTTCAGAATTTTTCGTATGAAACTCTTAAAGCTTTTTAAACTAAACAAACGCTGTTAATATTCTTTATCTTCATTCTTCATGTCTACATTTTTATTTCTGAATGTAGTCACCATGACGACTAATACATTTCTCCGAGAGAATGGTTTGTTGATACCGTCGCTGTAGAATGTTTGGCTTTTGTGGCGGAGCCGTAACCTCATCTCTGCTTGAAACATTTCGTCACTGTGAAAGTGAAGCCCTCGAAGGTGTTGTTTAAGTTTTGGAGAGATGTGAAAATCGGATGGAGCAAAGTCGGAACTGTACGCAGGATGGTGGATGACAGTGAGACACTGTTGCAGATGTTGTAGCGATTGTATGTGGTCTGGCATTATCGTGCTGAAAGACAGGGTGCACAATCTGTAGACGGACTCTTCGAAGTCGTGGTTTCAGTTTTCTGAAGGATTACAGCACGTTGTTTCTCACGCATCGACATAGTCACGTTACACAGTGCCGCGTTACACGCTGCAGTTGGGAGCTCTGTAGCGGCATAGGGCTGCATATACGTAGACATGAAGAATGAAGATGTAGATTGCTAATAAGGTTTGTTTTATTTAAAAAGTTGTTACTGTCACTGCCGTTGTCAAGCATGCAACACAAGAGGAACATACACGATAAGCACACACAGCTGTCGAAACTTTTCAAGCTAATGTAATTATAAAGACACTGTCGAGCGTGACACACAAGCTGTAAAAGCGGCCACAGAGCTCAGGAAGAAATTAAGAGACACGGATGGTGTGTAAGTTGCGCCACATTCTTATCGCTCACGGTGAATAAACTCTACTGTGCGCCTCTTCATGTATGGCGAGCCTGTGCGTAATACGGCTAGCTACCGAAAAGGATTTAGACCAAAAAACAAAACTTTCGAAGTGCGCCATCAACTACGCAAGGAAAGAAATCAATCCACATCATTTTTGTCGTATTTTCTTCGCCATTATTGAGCACATAAAATTGCTCTGTATTAATTTGCACTTTAGTCGGAAGCCCTTCGCATACTCACATACATAGACGGTCGTCATTTCAAAGAAAGGAAGGACGATTTTACGGTTGGTGGTAACCAGCGTTGCCAGTGACGTCGACTTCTTTCGGGCGCAGTTACAACCATAGGAACATCCTACTAGCAGGCAACCCGCAATGTATGAGAGTCAGCGGCATTGCGCTAGGCTGGTACTATCAAATTTCTTTGACAACAAAGTTGCTTTGTCAAATACATTTGACGCAGTGTAATAGGGAACTTCTGTGAAACGTTGCCTTTCGTCAAATTTATTTGACCAAATGAAACCACAAGTTTACTGTTACCAGTCAATGTTCGCATTTAAAGTTATTTGACCAAATCTAGCGATCGCCTTCCGTTTACTGCAAGCGGTTGGCATGTGAAAGGACACACTGTGAAACCATTGCGTGCTGTAAATACTGTATATAGTGAAGAAACATTCAAAATGCAAAGGAGGTCGTATTTCGGAACTTACTGTCATGCTATAAATAGGGAAGCACATTTTATAATCTGTCATTCGGATCTGAAGAGGCTTGCACAGGATAGAACAGCACGGAGAACTTCATCAAACCAGTGTTCGGACTGAAGACAAAAACAACAACAACAATCTGGAGTGAAATATTTTTTTTCCTTTTTTAGGCAGGGAGATGGAAATCCACTTTCTTTCTTCGAAACAAATTAGCATGGTCTGCACAGACAGATTTTTATATAAGAAATCAAAATCAGGAAAGATGTAAGGCAAATTCATTGACACCACTGATGTTTATTTGTTCTCTGAAAAAGAAACTAAAGAATTATTGCTGTATGTCAAAGACAGAAAATTAGCACAGTATGATTCATTGATAATGCAGCAGTGACAGCAATCGAGTTATGTGCTGAACATAATGGATAACGTCCTTGCTATAGGTTAATGTATGCCAATAAAGGAGAAAGCGTCACAGGTAGAGGACTAAATCTTGCAGCTGGGAAAGAGAAACATGATACGTACGTGCAAGGCATAGAAGCTAGGACAAGGCCAAAAAGTTTTTTATAAGAATAAATAGCAAGTAACATCTAAGAACAGCCGCGTGGTCTAGGGCGTCTTGCCATTGTTCGCCCAGCTCCCCCTGTCGGAGGTTCGAGTCCTCCCTCCGGCATGAGTGTGTGTGTTGTCCTTAGTGTAAGTTAGTTTAAGGTAGATTAACTAGTGTGTAAGCCTAGGAACCGATGACCTCAGCAGTTTGGTCCCATAGGAACGTACCACAAAATCTAATAATATAAAAATCATGCCTAGTTTTGAATGTATTAAAATGAGTCCGAAGTCGGTAAAGAAATTCGCGAATTGAACTACAATTGGCGTAAACCATCAGAAAGCAGTCGGAAAGCACATGGACATACTCATAATCAGTTGGGTTTGAACTTAAAACACATCATATCACAGCTCATGATGCGTTTAAAACTCGGCGGCTGTGAACTGCATACAATACATTGAACTCAGATTTTATTATTTTGTTATTATGTTAACATTAACAGGAGGAGGGTATTAGTTTAACTGCTTTTTGTATTTGTGTTGAAAAAATGACTGCCTCGTTTAGAGACCGAGAACTGTGAAACTAACAGCAATAACAATAGTAATTTTTCAGTTAATATCATGCGTTTCTTCTGTTTACACATGCCAGCCATTGTGAAGGAACTGTGACAAAATATTTGATGACAGTGTAATATCCCTTTTTACACGACGTCCAAGATCTTAATCAAAGAAATTTGATGAATATTCGGTCAAATTTCTTCGTTATGGAACTCTGACAGTGTAATCCTGATCTTAAAGCATCCCTTGATGATGGGAGCACGTTTGCCATTTAGTTCTGCTCTTTGTAAAAGTCCATGGTCTATAGATTTCTGGATAAGTCGTGCTACCGTTTACCATTTTAACATTGAAATGCAGTAGCGAAAAATGAATTACGAGCTCCCTGGGGCAATGGCCCCGTATTATACAAATTTCGTCTACATAATCAACAGCTGATAAACCTATGGACATTCTGTTTCGCACAACAATGTAGATTGTTTCCCTTATACCTGGATCCGCAGCACTCGAATATCTGTTAAAAAAGACTTCAGGGTTCCCCTGTGTGCGTCTCATTTGAATAAAATGTTTTATAAAATGTGATCGAAATTGGCCAATAGTTTCAAATAGTTTGTTTTATTCAAATAAGATTGCTTCAGCGTAACCATTAGGTAATTTAAACAACCATCTCAGGCACCTTCTACCTACAAAGCTATGCTGCAATCATCCAGAGAGATGATAAGAGAGGAAAAGGATGTAGAAACTTCCTGTCAGATTGAAACTGTGACCCAGAGCCATGGGGGGATAACAGTCGGCAAGGGCGTTGACGGCCGAGTGCAAAGCCCCAGGTTTGACACCCGGTCTGACACACAATTTAAACCTGTCAGGAAGTTTCAAACAGCGCACACTCCGCTGTCAAAGCGAAAAACTAATTCTGGGGAGCATCAGTTGTCAATTGAGAAGGAAGTGTATTTTCGGTAATGCAGGATGGAACCTTCCATAATGTCATGTACAAGCTAAACGGCTTGGTGGTCACATTGTGCATGGAAAATGTTGAGCACCTTGGAGACAGCGTTACCAAATTCCACAGTATATAAGGCATCGTACAATTGAAAGACAACATCCCCACGAGTTAATGGAGACGGTAACAGCATGGACTAGACAATATTCTGGATGTATCGTGCACTACGCAGTCTCCCTGTAACACCACCATAGTTGCACGAGTATAGTAGGCTACAGCTCTCAATTCTATGATCCCTGTATTTGTTCAAGCATTTGGTTGCCTGATGCACTTTCTCCTTGCTGATGTTACAATCATAGACGAGTATCAATGACGTCAAGACAGATCGTGCTTTCTTCAACGAAAGCAACTTCGCGCAATTCATCCCTCTTTCTGCATCTACAGCCATGCTCCACAAGCCACCTTTCAGTCTGTAGCTAGGGATTATGGTACAACTATAGTTTATTCCCCTTTGTGCTCCAATCGCGAGTGAGGTGCGGGGAAGAGCGATTGTCAGTAGACCGCCTTACGAGTTCTGAATTCTCCGATTTTTCCCGTCGTGGCAATTCCGCGGAAAGTGCGTGAGAGGAAGCAATATTTGAATGACATCATTTTCGCTTTTAACTGTAACGGGTTTTATTGCTATTTCGCCTAATGTGCCATTGCCAAGTTTAAGATGCGAAATTACAACATAGTAATAGCTTAAAAAGAACAACGACCTTGCAGGGCTGCTTCCTCTAATGGTAATAGTCAATGACCTGAGTATATCTGTATTATTTACGAGCAGGTTTAAGTGAGTCAACGTGGGGCACAGATAACGTCTTGACTGACTTCAGCCTGCTTGTAAATAACATAAATCTATTAATGTCTTTGATAACGGCCATTGTCTCTGTTACCATCACGAGTGACACAGCCTTTGAAGAGCGTTGTTATTTTAATCTATTTCTGTACCATAATTTGAGGTTTTAACCTGTTTCTATAACATCAAATTTTACACTTGGCAGTGGCTCCTAGGAAATAATTGCAATAAAAACTGTTAATGCTGGATTGGTTACACTAAGTAGCTCGCACTGGCGGCGTCTGAATCAAATGTTAGCACCACTCAGTTAAGTCTTAAAGAAGAATGTGGAGCATTCGAATAATCTGTACTATTACTACTACGGAAAAATTTAAGCTCATAAACGCTGTCGGAACAAAATATTCCAGAATGGAATCGACAGCAGACCATTATGGACACTATATTGTAGAGGGAGGTCACGGACTAAAAACAGTAAGCGGGTTGAAATGGATGTGGTCCGCAGCTCGTGGTCTCGCGGTCGCGTTGGCGGTCGCATTCTCGCTTCCCGAGCACGGGGTCCCGGGTTCGATTCCCGGCGGGGTCAGGGATTTTCACCTGCCTCATCATTTCATCATCATTCATGAAAGTGGCGAGATTGGACTGAGCATAGGTTGAGGATTTGTACGGGTGCTGATAACCGTGCAATTGAGCGCCCCACAAACCACACAGCATCATCATCATCATCATCATCAAATGGATTAGGTTGCAGTAATTCAGTATTTATGCAGAGATGAAGAGGCTTGGACGGTATACGCCTGAATAGAGAACCGCATTGGACCGATCTTCCGGCTGCAGACAAAAGTAACAACAGTAGTCTCTATAGTAATAGGACGGAAAATAGCTGCACCAAGCTGAAACGCATCATTTATCTCACGGCAAACTTGTCTTCAACAAACTAAAACACTGCGTGTCCCTGACGAGTGAGTGTGTGCGCACGAGGGGCACAGGAGATCCCAGAAAGAGCACACGTCACTGCAAGACGATCCGAGCCCAGGATAGGCCCATCGAGCCGTTACCGCTGATGTGATGAGGCGGACTGATGGCCTCAATCGGGAAGACCGACGAATCACGGAGGATGAAACTCTTGTTCGGGTAGGCATTTGCCGTGTCTCTGTGCATGCCATCATCAAAGACCACTTACACTGTCGCAAAATTTACGCGCATTGGGTGCCGCGTCACCAAACAGAGGCACAAAAGACGGACAGAACGGCAGGTGTGAGTCATCTGCTGCGGTAGCACGAGGAAGCGCTTGCCTTTTTGACCCATATTGTCACAGGGGACGAAACGTGGTGTCACTATTTCGAGTCGGAGGGCAAACGGCAGAGCCAACAGCGGAAACATCCCACGTCTCCCAAGCCAAAGAAATCCAAATCAGTTTTTTTACACACAAGTTACGGCAAGATCGTGATGACCTCCTCCTTCGACTCCAGGGGCCCTCTGTTCGTGGAATTACTCGAGCGTAGGACCACAATCAATGAAGACACTTTGCAGAAACTGTGACTCACCATAAACTCAAAACACACAGGAATGCTGTCGGGCGAAACCGTTTTGTTGCGCCATTACGCCCGCCCCCACACTGCCAATCGGACGAAGGGTACGCCTCAGCGATTTGCTTGAGAAACACAACAGCGTCCCCCGTGCAGGCGGGATCTTTCACCAGTCATTTTCACATCTTTGACGTCCTGAGGAAAGACGCTTGGACGTCGGTTTCAGCCGGACGAGGAAGGGGAAGGCTGGTTGCGGTTGTGAAGCAGTCGGCAGCCGACCGCGTTCTACGAAACAGGAATTGATCATCTTGTCTTCCAGTGGAACAAAAGTCTTAATGCGTATGGTGATTGCTTTTGAGTGGAACCATTCCACAGACCCGTTTTGACGTGTGTTCAGTTTTCATTTGAGTGCCCGTCATACAAGTACACCAACGTAAATGCTACTCCTGTACGTTTTTGAACAGGTTTGACGGTTGACTGTTTGACCGGTGTGCATATTCTTAGTGTTTGTCATTTGTTTACTGTCAGTTCGATCAAGTGGATGAGTTACGTTAAGCTGGATTCGGACACTGTGTGCTAGTACAGCATTGTCAAAGTCAATTTTGTGTTACATTATTTTTAAAGTCGTGTTTACGTGAGTCGTACATTGTGATACTTTTTGAACTGGTCTACGGAAGAGTAAGTGGGACACAAAGAAAAAATATTGCGCGCTATTTAAAAAAAGAAGTATGCTATCAATATTTTCGTAACGAGCAAAACAGTCATCGTGGTTAATGTGCCTCTGGTAACTAAACTAGATTTCATTGTTTCTGGACAAAAAGCTGTTTTCGGTGGTCAAGGTCCGCTCTTTTTTTTTTTAAACACACACACACACACACACACACACACACACACACACACACACACAGACAGACACAGACATACACCACGAAGGAATTACCCGAATAGGACGGAAATCGGTTAATGTGATGTGGATTTACGGACAAACAAATGATTACAGTTCCAGAAGAATATGGTGTTTTATTCAATAGAAGAAGCATCACACATTGAGCAACTCAATAACGCGTTGGTCCATCTCTGGCCCTAATGCAAGCAGTTATTCGGCTTGGCATTGATTAATAGAGTTGTTGGATGTCTTCCTGAGGGACACCTGCAAAGCTCTCTCCAGTAAGCGCGTTAGGTCGTCGAAAACCCGAGCTAGTTGGAGGGCCCAGCCCATAATGCCCCAAACGTTTCAATTTTGGAGAGATCTAGCGACCTTGCTTTCGCTCAAAGGTAAGCCTAGGGCGGCTTGCCATGAAGGCCAACAAATCGGGGTGTATAATATCGACGACGTACCACTGTGCAGTGGGGGTGCCGCGGATCACAATGCTATGCAATGAAGTGGTACCCCAGAACATCACTCCTGGTTGTCGGGCCGTATGGCGGACGACAGTGCGCCGCGCGGGACTAGCCGAGCGGTCTAGGGCGCTGCAGTCATGGACTGTGCGGCTGGTCCCGGCGGAGGTTCGAGTCCTCCCTCGGCATGGGTGTGTCTGTGTGTGTGTGTGTGTTTGTCCTTAGGATAATTCAGGTTAAGTAGTGTGTAAGCTTAGGGACTGATGACCTTAGCAGTTAAGTCCCATAAGATTTCACACACATTTTTTTGACGACAGTGCGGCTGGTATCACAGCACTGTCCGGGGCGTCTCCAGATATATCTTCGCTGCTCATCGGGGCTCAATTCGAAGGGAAGCTCATCTCTGAAGACAATTCTACTCTTGTAAAATGTCAAAATCCCAGACAGAATGTGACCGACACCACCGCAAACGGGCTTGTTGGCGTGCAGAGACCAGCGGTAGTCGGCGGAAGGGGCGCCATGAGCTCAGCCCATCTTTCTATGAGCCACCTATTAACGGTCCTTGTGGTCATTGAAGCACCAGTTGCACGTAGGATCAGTGATATTGATGAATTTGGGCCTCCGAGTAGCTCTAACGATTGCTCGGTCCTGACGTTCTGTCGTCTCTTTAGATCGATTTTACACCCCGGTATCGACAATTACCCTGCTTGCTGTCCTTTCCGTCTGTATAGTGAAACTGCGCTGCAGCTTCACACATTTATCCATCCGCAGCTAAAGTTTACAATTTTGCGTTTTCTGTCGATATCTGAATTAATATTAATTTGTCACCGATTTATATAGTCCGTGTGTGTGTGTGTGTGTGTGTGTGTGTGTGTGTGTGTGTGTGTGTGTGTGTGTGTGTGAGAGAGATAGAGAGAGAGAGAGAGAGAGAGAGAGAGAGAGAGAGAGAGAGAGAGAGAGAGTTGGAGTGTGTTTTTCACAATCTAAATGTGACGATCTTTTTCGTATGCTTCTGAAGATTTCTTCCCTCCAGGAAAGATGAGAGGAATTCTATTTGACAGGAAGAATAACTCCAGTCACAAAGACGGTCCAGTATTCTGCATAGGCTAAGCCACTAATTTGTTCACTAGGCCAATGCATAACTGAGGCGGTGCTTTCCGGAAGTCAAGGAAGACATCACTACCTACTGCGATGTGGATGTATTGGACAAAAGGCGGCGAGCTCCGTTTCTAATTCTTGCAGAGGAAATTTCAGGTCACCAAAGTGGACGAACTACGCAAACATGAAGCGGTTCCATAATTCTACACTAAGTTGTCGTTAGTAGTATAGGCTTATAGTTATGGAGGTCTGCTCAATGACCCTTATTGAAAACGACAGTTATCTACCTCTCTCTCCAATCTATTGGACTCTTTGTCCCCAAAGCAACCTAAGATAACTGTTCCTAGAAAAGTAGCACTTTCTTTTGAGTACATTTATCCCATCAGTCCAGTGAACTTTCCCCTAATTGAGCGATTTTACTTTTACTTGTTTTCCTATTCCGCAGTCATGTCTATATTGATGTCCCTGCGGCAAATGAAAATGGAAAACAAGGGGCATTATTCTTCAGTGAGAGAATTTCGCAAAACATAATTTAGTACTTCTCATCTCTCTGGCGTCGTGATGTGGCACTATGTCGTTCCCCTACCACAGCGGCGACAGTATCGAAACGCAACAACAATGGGGCCACCTGCTGCACAGACCGTGCGTTATGACTAACTCACACAAACCTTCAGCTGAAGATATGAATTATAAAGTGCAAGAGAATAAATGTGTGAATTAATAGTACACGAATTCGAATATCGTAGAGTGTTTTACACTGATACGGTAAACACGACGACTGGAGAGAATTTTAAGTAGTGGTTTGTGGCGTGACACCATTCGCGGGTCCCTAAAGGGAGCTGGGTATTTTCGCGCGTATGATGAGCGACTGAGACGATAGATGACTTCGTTCTCTTGACTGACCTTCTGTAAGATCTTAGAGATCTGCGTCAGTTCCCTAGGTAAAATGGTGAATTCTAATTGATAAAACTTTTCACATTACTCTCCTTGGGCTCATTTTCTCATATTTATTTGTCAATGTGACTTCAGCTTTGTTTAATTTTTTGTGTTAGCTATTGTACACGGCGCGAAAGCTGCGTGTGCTGCCGTTGCTGCAACGCGAAAAATTTTCCGTTGGCTGGGAGGGCAAGGGCCGTCAGTCAGAAAGTGAACCGCCCGTACATCAGCTGCCAATCGTTTCCCTCAATTGGCGTCGAGGACGCTCTTCGGGCTGTGCCCTCAGTGCCGGCCATCGCCCAAACTTCTGCCGCCGCCCGTGCAATAGTTCCTCTCTGCTCTGCGGCATCCGAGTCGCGCAAATTTTCGTTAACTCATTGCTTTAACTGCGAAAATATTCTCGACACTAGCGGAATGAAATATAGGGTGATTAATCAAACTTTCAAAACGCTGTAGAAATAACACCACTGGTCAGAATGACGTCAAATTGCAAAGGAATGTTATCGGAGAAGGGTGAAAAGACGAGGCAGAAAAAAAGAGTGAAAATTGATCAATACATGGCGCTGTATGTGTCACAGCATGTAAATGAAAACACCTGTCATGCGCAAGGCCCATTGAAGTTGGTATAAACACGCCGGGTACACGGCTTTTCCTCCTTTCGCGTCTGGGACGTTCGCCATGATTGTCTCAATGCAGGATCGCGCTCTGCTTATAAAGCAGTATTACAAGAATGATAACTGTGCACACGTCGCGCTGCAGAAGTTCCGGACACTGAAGGATGTGAAAAAGGCGTTGGTCCGATGACTGCCGTCAGTCTGGAGAAAGTGATTCGGAATTTCGAAAAGACGGGTTTTTTGGTGAGCAACCTGGTAGAGGTGGCGGAAACGAATTGATTCTACCTCGGTGGGAGCAGTGGCCACAGCAATGCAGGAGTAGACGAGTGGTGGCGTGCAAACGTGTAGTGCACGGAGAATTGCCCGAACATTGGACATACCCTGAGTACGGTGTTTGCGCAACCATTTCATTCCAACTCTCCGACGGCGTGGATGTGTGGATGGGATCATTTTTATGCAAGATGGCGCACCTCCGCACATGGCAAATCCAGTTAAGCAGCTGCTGAAGTGCCATGCTAGAATTATGAGCCGCCATTTCCCTACAGCCTGGCCGTCCCGATCATCTGATCTTAATCCGTGTGACTTCTGGCTGTGGGGCTATCTGAGAGATGTTGTGTTCAGTGTTCCGATTGCAAACTTAGCTGCATTGAAGACACACACTGCGCAACACATTCTGAACGTGGCACCGGAAACATTCGATCAATTGTGGAACATGCTGTTTATCGATTTCTACTTGTTACAGAAAACGGTGGACAGCATACTATAACATGTTTTGCGCGAGTCACATGGAAATTAATAATCCGATTTGATTTTGATTGATGCTTTTTATGCAGTTTTTGGCCTCAGGACATTTAAAAAACGATGTGAGTGACGTTTTTTTACACGGTTTTTGGCCTCAGGACACTTAAAAACCAGTTTTTCCCATCCCATTTGATATGACTTGCCGTTGTGGATGGGCTTACGTAGCTAACAGTATCACACCTGTGTTAAATTGTGATGCATATAGCGCCATCTATTGCTACAGTTTGTAACTATTTTTTTTCTGCCATACGTTTTCCCCTTTCTCCGACAATATTCCGTTGCAATTTGACGTCATTCTGACCTGTGGTGTTATTTCTACAGCGGTTTGAAAGTTTAACTTTAATTATAATCATTATAATAATTGGGTGATTCAGCTGCTCCTGTCGATGTCGTTTTATGCAACCCGCAATGTCGTAGCTGCCTTTCATAAACCACGCGCGAGATTTTAATATTCTGTAACTCGCTATACGCAAACTCTTACTCTTGCAGAAAAAATGAACAGGACCTTTTTGAAGGAAATTTAATATAGTTAAATTTTATACTCGAATGAGTTGTCGCTAGAGGGCACGGGGTTTCGATTTATTAAAGAAAAAACGTACAAAAGTGACCTTAAACGCACATCTACCCTCACACTCTACCCTCACCAGTCAGGATTTCTATTATGTTATTCGTGGCACCCGCTCCTACCACTGTACAAAAATGTCCGACAACGCGTATTATTTCCGACATTCAATCTTTTTTGGCCTCTATTGACAGAGTTATTACATCACCAGCATTGTTGGCTATTTCGTTAACATTATTAATTTAAACGTGCCCTCAAGGATAACGAACTAAAGACGACTTTTGTAAACGTTACACTAAAATTAATTAGGTTGACAGTTCGATCCAAACTTAATCCTTACAAGCACATTAGTTTCGTAGTCAATAGGCCTCGCGTATACAACAATGTAATTGTTTATTTTATGCTGTTAAAATTCAGAAAATAGGTAAAGTTTAGACTAACGCCAATTTTAAAACATGTAAGTGCTCGATTAAGCCCGTGGCGTAATAAGACCATTAAACGAAGAGCAGAAAAAGGTCGAATGTGGAAAAAATTCGTACAGTCGTATATATTTGTACAGTGACAGGAGGGAGTGTCACGCACATCATGCTACGTATCCTGACCGATGGGGACTGAGTGTGGGAGTGGAGGTGTGTGACGGTCACTTCCGTACATTTTACTTGAATAATTCGAAAGTTACAGCCTCTAGCATAAACGTATCCCAGTACAAAATTTAGCTACATAAAATTCCGTACAAAAAAAGTCCAGTTCTTTTTTTCTGTAGGACTAATACTAGTAATTTGCGTGTAGCGAGCGAGAGAATATCATAAGGTCGCACTTGGTTTATGAAAGCCAGCTATAACATCGCGGATTGCATAAAACTACAGCATAGGGGGAGCTGAATTACCCTGTACAATACCTTTTTTTTTTTTTTTTTTTTTCCAGGGACCATACCGTGCGTGACATTATTCATCTCTTTGTTCCACACGTATTTTATTTGACTGTCAGTGGCCTGAAATATGTTTGCCGTTATGTGAAACACTGTATTTACAGCTATTTTACAACATATCTAAGGTACCGATACCTGGTGATGCAAGAAGTATGGTTCACCAGCATTCGGAAGGTAAAGAGAGGAGAAATGTTGTCGAACACCCGCGGTGTCTCGCGGAGTGAAGTTCTGAGGTGTGTTGATGTCAATACGTCGGTCGTAAGGGAACGTGAAGTCCTTATCCTTCAGAGCTATCAACAGTGGAATGGGCTACATGTCGACGTTAGGTTTTAGCCTTTCCCTTTCGTCCATTACCAGCACTATAATCATCAGCGGCAATTTAAAAATAATGTCACATTTCGCAAATTCTAACCAGTCATCCACTCTGTGCGGTTACACACCTAACGTGTCATCCGTAGATCTGAAGAGGGCGATGCTAATGTATCTCCACCAGGACGTAGCCAGATGAACAATACGGGACAGCCTGTATTGTCAGCACATACAGTAATAAACGGGAACATTCAATCAGATGAGTTCTGTTTCAAAAATGTTACAGGTATGTACTTCATTTCTACATAATTTTAATGGTGCGATGCTCGTCGATACAGGATGTGGCTTCCTCAGAATCAGGACAGGTACGAATGAGCAGTCGTTATCGGAAGTCACTCACTCTGGCAGGAGATTTCTGTCGGATTATCATGGTGATACTTTCAGCCAGATGCCGATAGCAGTGCTCAACACATCGCTAGACGTGGTGATTAAAAATGTGTGCCGGCCATTAAGGAGAACCGGGAGCTGTACTGTAATTTTGATCCTGCAGCCATTATGAAACACAAAGGGATTAACGATATTAGCTGCCAGTGGGCGTTATTTTAAAAGGGGAAAGGTAAAAATATGTGTCGGATTGGAATTCAAACCCGCGTCTCCTGCTTGCTAGGAAGATGCGCTGACCATTGCACCATCCGGACTGAGTGGTCATCGCAACTGCACGGACTGCCCTAGCACGCCTCCTGTCAGACGCAAATTCTCAACTTAGCCACACACTACTGACGTAGTGCCGCTTGCCCATTATCCTCATTATTCCCGGTCCAACACAAATTTTCAAATTACTGATCACTTCAGTGCGGGTGCACACCACACTCAAACTCTTAACGGAAATCGGCTAAATACCGCGAGTAATGAGGACAATGGGCAAGTGCAGAGTGAGATTTTCACTCTGCAGCTGAGTGTGCGCTGATATGAAACTTCATGACAGATTAAAACTGTGTGCCGGACCGAGACTCGAACTCGGGACCTTTGCCTTTCGTGGGCAACAGCTCTACCATCTGAGCTACCCAAGCACGACTCACGTCCCGTCCTCACAGCTTTATAGCTGCTCAGATGGGTAGGTCAGATGGTAGAGCACTTGCTCGCGAAAGGCAAGGGTCCCGGGTTCAAGTCTCTAACCGGCACATAGTTTTAATCTGTCAGGAAGTTTCATATCAGCGCACACTCCGCCGCAGAGTGAAAATATCATTCTGAAAACATCCCCCAGGCTAGGCTTAAGCCATGTCTTCGCAATATCCTTTCTTCCAGTTCTGCAAGGTTCGCAGGAGAACTTCTGTGAAGTTTGGAAGGTAGGAGACGAGGTACTGGAAGATGTAAAGCTGTGAGGACGGGGCGTGAGTCGTGCTTGGGTAGCTCAGATGGTACGGCACTTGCCCGCGAGAGACAAAGGTCCCGAGCTCGAGCCTCGGTCCGGCACACAGCTTTAATCTGCCAGGAAGTTTCAGTGGGCAAGTGGAATTACACCAGTAGTGTGTGGGTAAGTCGAGAATTTGAGACTGACGGGAGGCATGGGAGGACAGTTCGTTCAGTTGTGATGACCACTGTGTCCGGATGGCGCAGTGGTCAGCGCATCTGCGTGGTAAGTAGGAGACGAAGTACTTAGTTGTGATTTTGCACTTACCCACTGTCAGAGTTTCACCACCGAGAACTACCACACTTCCTGCATCTGTATATTTTAGCAGCACCTCCAGTCTCCTATGTAGGCTATTTATTGGCTCTAATTCAGCCGCTACTGGACCATAGTAATATGCTGCGTTATCAACAGAGAATGAGCCCGTCAGACGTCTTCTTGCCTTAGCAGCCCGTGCCAGAATCTTCCAACATACTGTTTCTTGCTGTCGCTAGTGTACAGTCAACAATTAGGGATACCTGGCGAACCAGATATTGTCAATATTTAGTAAGCGCAGCCCTCTCATAACAAGTTGACAAATATTTTGCAGGACATGACCGTTCAAAATAAATATAACGTTTACAAATACCTGCAACACGTTAAATGCACTGCGATACATTGATAAGAAAGACTGAGAATGGAGAAGAAAGTTCAATTTCTTTTACATACTTTGTAGGTGTTCGACATGATTCCCCATGGTTACACGGACATCTAAGCGATAATCCATTACATGCCATACATTCTAAAGCGTATGTAGGGTCACCGACGCGAACGCATTCGGAATGAGTATTTTGAGTACTGGAATTATTTTATGAAGAGGAGAAACATGCACAAGGTCATTCACATAACCCCAGAAAATGATATCTGTGGGTGTCAGATCCAGCGATATCATATCCAGTACAACCGATCTAACAGTTTGGAGGTTCTTAGTTACTTACTCCTTGGCGCTGCAGCCCCATGTGGGGCCTTGACCTCCTGGACAGTTTCCGCTCACTCTTCTCTGTTGGCTGTCTTGGATCTTCATCTAACTACCATTCTTCTCAAGTCCTCCTCCACTTGTCTAGCCACCTGCTCCTTCGTCTGCCCCTTATACGGCGTCCACCTTGTTTTCCTGTGAAAACTTTCTTCATTGTGCTGCTCTCCACCATTCTTTCTACGTCTCCCAAGCAACATATTCTATTACCCTTTATTTCTGTCACGATATCTGGTTTGTTGTACAACTCTCTGATCTCCTTATTATTTCTGATTCGCCAAAAACCCCTATCATTCACTGGCCCGAAAATTTTCCTAGTATCTTCCTTTCCCATCTCTGTAGCAACTCCTCATCATTTTGCGTCATTGTCCAACTCTCTGAGCCATACATCACCACAGGTCTCACTACTGTACGATACACTGTCAGCTTCAGATTCCTATTCCTCTCCATATCTTTCTAATTGTTCAAGCTTTCCTTCCAGGTCCTGTTTCCTCCAGGATAACAAGTCAATATCATCTGCATATGCAAGATCCTGCGTCACTCTATTAAACAGTGTTCCCCAAGGGTTGCCCCTTTGTGTCTTTCGCATTACCCTCTCCAAGATGAAATTAAACAGAATAGTGGAGAGTACATCAACCTGTCGTAATCCTTGGTTAACTTAAAATGCCTTTGATAAAGTGCCCTCAGCTGTGCTTTACATACTGTTGTTCTCAAAGTCATTTGGACCAGTCTAATTAGTTTGTTCGGCAGCTCCTGCGTCTTGCATTGCCTTCCAGAGTTGATCCCGTTTGATACTATCATAAGCTTGTTTGAAATCAATGAACAGCTGGTGGACATCGATGTTATAACATTATTCCAGGATCTGTCTGATGGTAAAAATCTGATCAATAGTGGATCTATTAGTTCTTAAACCACGCTGGTAGTATCCTACTGTTCTACATACGTACTGAGTCACCACACCATGATTTTTCCTAATACTTAATATGCTTTACAGAGCAGTGCAATTCCTTTATAATTTGCACAGTCAGCTTTGTCATGTTTCTTATTTATAAGTCAGAGTATAGCTGTATTCTACTGTTCCGGCATATTTTCTTTTCGCCATATTTCCACTCTAATCTCATGCAAAACCCTTATTAGTTTTTCTCACCATATTTTATCATTTCTCCTGTAGTACTGCCTTCTCCCGGAACTTTATTGCTTTTAATTGTATTGATACTAATTTTAACTTCTTCCAGTGTACGTTCGTCGACAGTTTCCCCGTACTCTTCTTCTCTGTTTACTTCCTGCTCCACCTCTTCTACCATAGCAGCATCTACTCCACCTACGTTTTCCGATTCTGTATGCAATAGTTCACTAAAATACTCCACGCATCTGTCTAAAATCTGATCTTTTCCTCCAATCAGATTTCCCTCCTTATCTTTACAGAAAACTGCTGTGGGTTGGAAACATTTCTTTACATCTTTCATCTGCATGTAGAATTTCCTTGTTTCCTTAGCAGTCTCTCTCTCTTCTAATTCATCAATCTACCGTTTTTCGAATTCTCTCTTTTTCCTCCTACATTCCTTATCTGCTTCCTTTCTCTGCTCCTCTGCAGCATTCTTTTTCTTGCCTCATTCCTTTCTTCTGTCTTCCTCCTATAGTCTTCATCAAAACTTGGGTTCCCAATCGCTTCTTTTTACCCAGTAAAGCTTCAGCTGTCTCCTGTATTACACCTTTGATTGTCTCCCATCTTTCTTCAATACCCTCTCCTGCCCGATTTTCTGCTTCATTAAGTCTATTTGCCAAAATAGTTTTATACTGTTGTACTGTATTTTTATCATTTCTTAACATAGCATCATCAAACATTGACACAATAGATTTCTTGGTCTGCGTGTAACTGGCTATCCTCTGTCTGTATTTGATTCTAACCAAATAGTGATCACTATCTCCATCTGCACCACGATTACGCTTCTAATATATCTGAAGTATGTCGTCGCCGCGCGGGATTAGCCGAGCGGTCTCAGGCGCTGCAGTCATGGACTGTGCGGCTGGTATCGGCGGAGGTTCGAGTCCTCCCTCGGGCATGGGTGTGTGTGTTTGTCCTTAGGATAACTTAGGTTAAGTAGCGTGTAAGCTTAGGGAGTGATGACCTTAGCAGTTAAGTCTCACAAGATTTCACACGCTGTTTTTTTAAGTATGTTGTCTATCCATGTCCAGTTCAACTGATCTTACAGTCTGGAAGAAGTTGATCTAAAAATGTGCGGACTTCGCCACTTCAATGCAGGGGTGATCGATCTTGCTGAAAGTCGTAATCGGCGAAATACATATCAACTGTGGTATCGCCCATTGCTCAATCATGTTGTTGTGGTTTTCAATCCTGAGACTGGTTTGATGCAGCTCTCCATGCTACTATATCCTGTGCAAGCTTCTTCATCTCCCAGTACCTACTGCAGCCTACATCCTTCTGAATCTGCTTAGTGTATTCATCTCTTGGTCTCCCTCTATGATTTTTACCCTCCACGCTGCCCTCCAGTACCAAATTGGTAATCCCTTGATGCCTCAGAACATGTCCTACCAACCGATCCCTTCTTCTAGACAATTTGTGCCACAAACTCCTCTTCTCCCCAATTCTATTCAATACCTCCTCATCAGTTGTGTGATCTACCCATCTAATCCTCAGCATTCTTCTGTAGCATCACATTTCGAAAGCTTCTATTCTCTTCTTGTCTAAACTATTTACCGTCCATGTTTCACTCCCATACATGGCTACACTCCATACAAATACTTTCAGAAACGACTTCCTGACACTTAAATCAATACTCGATGTTAAAAAATGTCTCTTCTTCAGAAACGCTTTCCTTGCCGTTGCCAGTCTACATTTTATACCCTCTCTACTTCGACCATTATCAGTTATTTTGCTCCCCAAATAGAAAAACTCCTTTACTACTTTAAGTGCCTCATTTCCTAATCTGGTTCCCTTAGCATCACCCGACTTAATTCGACTACGTTCCATTATCCTCGTTTTGCTTTTGTTGATGTTCATATCCAAGTAAATTTTTGTGGAAACGCGTTGTTCAGTGAAGGAAAAATGAATCGTACAGTTCTTGTGCCAACATCGCGCGGAACACATTAAATTTCCATGAGTCACGCTCTAATTCATTTACAGACGAAGGCTTTTCTGTATTCCATATTCAAATGTTGGGCCGGTTAACCTTGCCGCTGACGTCGAAGTTTGACTCATCGCTAAGAATGAGACGTGCACCAAGTGTTTCATTCTCCATGGGTTCCAGCATTGTTGGAAGATAATTTTTAAGTTTGACGTGGTCTTCATATTCCAGTTCATGTAAAATTTGAATTACTTGCTGTATCATTCTCTGCTTCGTTTTCAGAATACGAAAAACAGTTGTTTGCGGCATATACTGCTTCCTAATGGATTCGTCCATCGTTTTCTGTGGATTACGTTCAAACGAAAGGCGATTTCTTTCAAGGTTTCGTACTGATACACGTGGCTGGCCGGTACTTTTCCTTTGTACAAACAACCTGTTTCTTCGAATGTTGCTGGCTTCCGGAAGTACTTGACTGTATCGCTGACGAAATTTTCTCTTCACTGTGAAGACAAAAAGACAGTTGTTAATCTCTAAAACTCGGCAGTCCTTTTATACGGGATCCGTCATTTTCACTCATGATACGAAACTTTTCAGTACAGAGCGAAGTTGCGCAGTGGTTAGCGCACTGGACTCGTATTCGGGAGGACGACGGTTCAAACCCGCGTCCGGCCATCCTGGTTTAGATTTTCCGTGATTTCCCCAAATCGTTTCAGAAAAATGCAGGGATGGTTTCTTTGAAAGGGCACGACCGACTTCCTTCCCCATCCTTCCCTAATCCGATGGGAACGATGACCTCGTTGTAACTTTCTTTCACATTATCTGTCATTCTTATAGGTGAATCGCAGTGCATTAAACAGTTATAGATATTTGTAATCGTTATATTTATTTTGAATTGCCCTGAATGTTCTTTTACGTGACACTACATATTAAACTGTGTGCGTTATGATGACAAACAGCAAATAAAGCACGATCGTTTACAGTTTCATATCCTAATAATGGAAATACATTCCTTCAGTTACAGATTATGTTCATGAAATTGAACACAAGTAGTTAAAACAAGCCATTGAAAGGTGGCACGATCTACTGACACTCTGCACATAGATTGCACGTACCGAGATGATGAACAAAGGCACTGTAGTGAAATGAGGAAAAAATACCGATCATTAAGTACAAGCAATTAGTATAATTACTGAGACGTTACAAATGGAGAAATTCCGAAGAAAGTGCACATACCTAAATGGGTATTACGTCAAAAAAAAGTGCTTTCTTCACGGTAAACACTCGGTCTTTCACTGCAGATTGAAAATTTTTACCTTTCTGGCTTTGGTACATAGGGCGTTGCAATAGCATTTCCAGGAGTGGTCCAACCATCGTAGTATATAGACTTCTTGACGTTCTCCTAAGGTAATAACGGCACAATTGCGTAATTAATGTCACAGTCCTTTACTTGAACTGTCGCTCTCCAATTCGTCAAGTGCGTCATCTCCAGTACCTCACTATCGACAAACGCTAATTTTTCTCAACATGGAGGTCATTTTAGAATGATAGCAACCTAATTATAGACGAAGTTAGAAAATGAAATAAATCGACTCTTACCTTGCCTTGTTTAAGTAACTATACCGATATCTATTTTAGTGGTTTAGTAAAACAAAACTCCACGTAGGAGTATCAATAATATTTCATATACCGAGCCAATTTACGCATCCTTCTCCGTAGTACAAATAGAAGTGTACCGCTATGTTTTCACATGACGGTTGTACATCACCACATTCCAAACGAACTCCACTCCAAGTATTTGCGTGAAAGTCGCGATCGACATTGCCGACAAGGTTTTTGCTTCGATAACTATTGTGGGAGAGTATGTGAGAAGAAAATGTTTGCGGAGGGCAGTGTGGAGGGTAAAAATCGTAGAGGGAGACCAAGAGATGAATACACTAAGCAGATTCAGAAGGATGTAGGTTGCAGTAGGTACTGGGAGATGAAGGAGCTTGCACAGGATAGATTAGCATGGAGAGCAGCATCAAACCAGTCTCAGGACTGAAGACCACAACAACAACAACAACAACAACAACATCGTGAATGTCATCTTTTGCGAGTGCAACTAAAATCTTATTTAGACCATAAATGTTACAGTTTATTTTAAAGCATCTTCAGTGGAGAGATTTTTTTTTTTTTTTTTTAATTTCCTGTTTCGTTCCTAATGCTCTTCTGCACGCAAGTGTTCGATTATAGTACACTGCACGTCACCCACGACATGAAAACGGAAATATACTCCGTATGAGTGAAGTTATTCTGCTAAAATTGAATATTTATGTGAAAAATAACTGATCGCAGAAAATGCTTTAAAATAAAGCGAAACATGTAAGGTCTTTAAGACCTTTATTACACACACAAAAGAAGTTTACTATTTATATTATTTACAAAACTAAATGTTCTTGATTTACTGTATTTGCAAGTTAAAATGTTCCGTCGTTTCTCGGAATCACCAACAATGTAGCTACTTCTAGATTGCAAGATATATATGTAAAATATTCAGAGTACAAAGATAGTTATTTTACTATAATTTTAGTTGATGTTCACAAAATAACCTTCTATCGTTTTATTATAGCTGTGTGAGTATACAGGATGCCCCAAAAGTCAGGACCGGGCTAAGTATCACGAAAATGGCAAGCGTCAGAAACGGGGTGGATCCGGATGTAAGCAGAGGGGGTGGGGGAAACCTTTTTTGAGACCTGCGAGAACGTCCGCCATCTTGGTATCCGCTATATTGGATTCAGCTCACATTTATTGAATGGGAGGGGATAATATGACACATTCTTTACTGGCAGAATTTGACGAGAAATACAGTGGCGAAGTCTGTTTTACAATACCTTTCATAGGTAAAAGTTATTTGGCATTTGTTACAACGTAATTCATTATGAATCACGACACGAATGGCGTGCAACACATTCCAGAACGAAGTGCACTTTAGAGAATGTGTTGCACATGCTGTCCAGGTACTTGAGACATTTCCGTATCCTTCGGTGAAAGTTTGCACGGACACGACGTAACACAGGACAGTACTACAGGCCTCGGTAATCAATTGTTCCAGATGCTGCACATCAAGAATCTGCACGGAATACGCCACGGATTTCAGGAACTCCACAGGTAGAAATCTATGGCGGGGGTTGAGGGAGGCGCAGCTCAGATGAACCCCCCCCTGCGGGTCCGGGGGTTAGAATAGGCCCGAGGTATTCCTGCCTGTCGTAAGAGGCGACTAAAAGGAGTCCCTCCCCCTCAAGGGGGTAGTTAGCGCCTGCGTCCGGAGACGGACGGTTCCACTACCTATATTTGTGGTCATTTTGGTTTTTCACTTCTTCTCGTTTCTTCCTTCCTTTGGTTGGTTCCTTTCTTTGTTCTTCTCCATATCACTGTCTTCCTTACTCTTTCCCTTGCCTTCTTCTCCTTGCCTTCTTCTCCTTGCTTTCTCTGGTCTCCGCCTCGGCGATTGAGACAGTCTGTCCTCTCTCTCTTCTTTCTCCTCTTCTTCCTTCCTCCCTGTGCGCGCCTGAAGGCCGACCCACGCGTTCGCACGCGTAGCCGGTGACGGGGTAACGCGTAATTCCCCGCCCTGGGTAGACAAGTAAGGCACGCACGTACCCCCTGGTAAAGGCCAGGCCCAGGGAGGGGTGATTGCCTGACCATGCCGATTGGTCCCTCCGTCTGTTTCTCGGGAAGTGTGACCTGAGGTGTCAACATTCACCTAAGGCGGGAGTGCCCTCTGAGAGGGTCCCCACAAGGAAGGAGCGCGCCATCGGAGACGCTGGCAATCATGGGGGATTCCTCCGCAATGGATTTCTCTTCTTCTTCTCTCTCGACTTCTGCCCACAAACGGAAACTTGACCAGCCACCAGTGACAAAAGTACTACCGCCTGCCCCACAGTTCCTCGTCGTTTCTCGATCTGAGGACGGAAAGGATTTTTCCTCTGTCAACCCTTTCGTTATCCAGAAGGGCGTAGATGCCATAGCTGGAACTGTTAAGTCTTGTACCAGGTTGCGTAATGGTACCTTGTTACTAGAAACTGAGAGCGCCTTTCAGGCACAAAAACTGCTTCGAGCCACACTCCTGTACACGTTCCCTGTCTGGGTGGAGGCTCACTGAACTTTGAATTCGTCTCGTGGTGTGGTTTATACTAGATCACTCGACGGATTGACTGACGAGATGATTCAGTCTTTCCTCGCTGAGCAGGGCGTGACGGCTGTCCATAGGGTCATGAAAAAGGTCAACAATGACCTTGTACCGACCCGGACACTTTTCTTGACCTTTGATAGTGTTAAGCTGCCATCGCGAATCAAAGCGGGCTACGAGGTTATTTCTGTTCGCCCCTATGTCCCGACACCTACGCGCTGCTACCAGTGTCAGCGTTTTAATCACACTCGCCAGTCTTGTTCCAATGCGGCTAAATGTGTCACTTGTGGCAGGGATGCCCATGAGGGTGACTGTCCACCTCCGTCTCCTCATTGTGTGAACTGTCAGGGTGACCATGCAGCGTCCTCCCGCGACTGTCCCATCTATAAGGAAGAACGCTGTATCCAAGAAATTCGGGTCAAAGAGAAAGTGTCCACCTCGGCTGCTCGCAAGCTATTTGCTAGTAGGAAGCCCACGCTGCTCCCAGCGGGGAAATACAGTACTGTCCTCGCCTCTCCTCGGACTACCAGGGAGGTGACAACCCAGACGTGCGATCTGACCTTCAGCACCACGGTCGTCCGTTCGGCCAGTGCTAAGATCGCGCGGTCGACGTCTCCTCTTCCTCCCGTCACCCCACAGACACAAGCCCCTTCATCAGCTTCTGCCACGACGAAGACCCAGAAGTCAGATGCACGGGCCTTCAAGAAGGAACCGTCCCGTGCAGACTTCCTACGTACCTCGAACTCCCAGCCATCGACCAGTACTTCCACCAAACGACCTTCCAAGAAGGCTCAAAGGAAGCACAGTTCTCCTTCTCCGCCACGGGGCTTTTCTTCTCCTGCGCCACCCAGCGGTTGCCGCCCCAGGCCGTCATCCGTTTCGCCTGGCCGCACCGCTGGTAGCTGACCAACTGGCCGTTCACCGGCGGAGGAAGCTCCCCCTCCCGGCCATCTTACCAAGATGGCCGATGAACCTATAGAACCAATGGACGATGACTGTCCGCCTACTGATAGCGGCGGCAGTGCTCGCTCGAAGCCGGGCCCTCAGCGGCCTTCGAGGTGACCCCTTCTTTCATCTTCCTTTTCTTCTTGCGATGGCACTTATTCACTGGAATATTCGCAGCATTCGCTCCAACGGAGACGACTTGAAGTTGCTGCTCCGCTTGCACCGTCCGCTCGTCGTAGCCCTCCAGGAAACGAAGCTACGCCCATGCGATCAAATTGCCTTGGCACACTACACCTCTGTGCGTTTTGACCTACCCCCTGTGGTAGGTATTCCGGCTCATGGAGGGGTTATGTTGCTGGTCCAGGATGATATTTACTACGATCCCATCACATTGCACACCGGCCTGCAGGCAGTTGCCATCCGAATTACTCTCCCCACTTTTACATTTTCCATTTGTACCGTTTACACTCCATCGTCGTCTGCCGTTACCAGGGCAGACATGATGCAAATTATTGCTCAGCTACCTGCACCATTTTTGTTAACTGGAGACTTCAATGCCCACCATCCCCTTTGGGGCTCTCCAGCATCCTGCATGAGGGGCTCCCTGTTAGCAGACCTTTTCAACCAGCTCAATCTTGTCTGCCTCAATACTGGCGCCCCTACTTTTCTTCCGGACACATCTCACACCTATTTCCATTTAGACCTCTCTATATGTGCTACCCAACTTGCACACCGGTTTGAGTGGTATGCACTTTCTGATACATATTCGAGCGACCGCTTCCCGTGTGTTATCCATCTCTTGCAGCATACCCCCTCTCCGTGCTCATCTAGTTGGAACATCTCAAAAGCAGACTGGGGGCTCTTCCCTTCCAGGGCGACCTTTCAGGATCAAACCTTCACGAGCTGCGATAGTCGCACACCTCACGGAAGTCATTCTCACTGCTGCTGAATATTCCATCCCTCACCCTACTTCTTCTCCACGTCGCGTACCGGTCCCCTGGTGGACCGCGGCATGTAGAGACGCTTTACGTGCTCGTCGACGTGCTTTACGCACCTTTAAACGCCACCCTACAGTGGCGAATTGTATCAATTATAAACGATTACGTGCACAGTGTCGTCGTATTATTAAAGAAAGCAAGAAAGCCAGCTGGGCTGCTTTCACAAGCACCTTCAACAGTTTTACTTTTTCTTCTGTTGTCTGGGGTAGCCTGCGCCGTTTATCTGGCACTAAGGTCCACTCACCAGTTTCTGGCTTGACGGTCGCGAATGACGTCCTTGTGGCCCTTGAGGATGTCTCCAATGCCTTCGCCCGCTTTTTCGCAGAGGTTTCGAGCTCCGCTCATTACCACCCTGCCTTCCTCCCCCGAAAACAGGCAGAGGAGGCTAAGCCACCTAACTTCTGCTCCTCGAATCGTGAAAGTTATAATGCCCCATTCACCATGCGGGAACTCGAAAACGCACTTGCCCGGTCACGGTCCTCCGTTCCAGGGCCTGATTCTATTCATATTCAGACGCTGAAGAACCTTTCTCCTGCGGGTGAAGGTTTCCTTCTTCGTACTTATAATCGCATCTGGATTGAGGGACATGTTCCCGCATGCTGGCGCGAGTCCCTACTTACCAATGTACAATGTGGATTTCGTAGGCGCCGCTCTGCTGTTGACCATCTGGTTACCTTGTCGACCTTCATTATGAATAACTTCTTGCGGAAGCGCCCGACCGCGGCTGTGTTCTTTGATTTGGAGAAGGCTTACGACACCTGTTGGAGGGCAGGCATTCTCCGCACCATGCATACATGGGGCCTTCGCCGTCGCCTCCCTCTTTTTATTCGTTCCTTTTTAATGGATCGACAGTTCAGGGTACGTGTGGGTTCTGTCCTGTCAGACACCTTTCGCCAGGAGAATGGGGTGCCACAGGGCTCAGTTTTGAGCGTCGCTCTCTTCGCCATAGCGATCAATCCAATAATGGGTTGCCTCCCAGCTGAAGTATCAGGCTCCCTTTTCGTGGACGATTTTACCATCTATTGCAGCGCGCAGCGTACATGTTTCCTGGAGCGCTGTCTTCAGCGTTCTCTTGACCGTCTTTACTCCTGGAGTGTCGCCAATGGCTTCCGTTTTTCTGCCGAGAAGACGGTCTGTATTAACTTCTGGCGCTACAAAGAGTTTCTCCCACCGTCCTTACGACTCGGTCCCGTTGCTCTCCCATTCGTGGAGACAACAAAATTTTTAGGTATTACATTTGACAGGAAACTTAGCTGGTCTCCACATGTGTCATATTTGGCTGCCCGTTGTACCCGTTCTCTAAATGTCCTCCGCGTTCTCAGTGGTATATCGTGGGGAGCGGATCGAACCGTCCTACTTCGCCTATATCGGTCGATCGTCCGCTCCAAGCTGGATTATGGGAGCTTCGTATACTCCTCTGCACGGCCATCCATCTTACGCCGCCTCAACTCCGTACAACATCGGGGTTTACGTCTTGCGATCGGAGCGTTTTATACTAGTCCCGTCGAGAGTCTTCATGCTGAAGCTGGTGAATTGCCACTCACCTACCGGCGCGATATACTGCTTTGTCGGTATGCCTGTCGGCTACTGTCAATGCCCGACCACCCGTCTTATCGTTCCTTTTTTGACGACTCTCTCGACCATCAATACGGGTTGTATGTCTCTGCCCTGCTACCCCCTGGAGTTCGCTTCCGTCGCCTCCTTCAACACCTTGATTTTTCACTCCCTGCAACCTTTCGAGTGGGCGAGAGCCACACGCCACCTTGGCTCCAGTCTCTGGTTCGCGTTCACCTTAACCTCAGCTCGCTCCCAAAGGAGGTTACCCCCGGTTCGGTATACCACTCCCGTTTTGTCGAACTTCGTTCGAAGTTCATTAATATGACCTTCATTTATACAGATGGCTCTAAGACCAATGACGGGGTCGGGTGTTCTTTTATTGTCGGGGCACAAAGTTTCAAGTACCAGCTCCATGGCCATTGTTCGGTCTTCACAGCTGAGCTCTTTGCCCTCTACCAGGCTGTTCTTTACATCTGCCGCCACCGACATTCTGCTTGTCATCTGCTCCGATTCCCTGAGCGCACTCCAGAGCCTCAGTGATCCGTATCCGGTTCACCCTTTCGTGCACCGGGTCCAACGCTCTCTTCAGCAGCTGGTGGACGACGGTTCTCCGGTTAGCTTTATGTGGATTCCTGGCCATGTCGGTATCCCTGGGAACGAAGCTGCAGATGCCGCGGCCAAGGCTGCGGTCCTCCAGCCTCGGACAGCTTCTTGTTGTGTCCCTTCATCAGATTGTAGCAGGGTCCTTTGTCGGCGCATTTTATCGCTGTGGCATGCCGATTGGGCTGCATTTACGGACAACAAGCTTCGGGCCTTGAAACCTCTTCCCGCGGCTTGGCCGTCCTCCTCACGCCCTTCTCGGCGGGAGGAGGTCGTTTTGGCCCGGTTACGAATTGGCCACTGCCGGTTCAGCCATCGCCATCTGCTGACGGCTGCGCCGGCGCCGTTCTGCCCATGTGGGCAATTGCTGACGGTCCGCCACATTTTAACGTCCTGTCCGGATTTTAACACACTGCGTCTTGATCTTGGCCTGCCATGTACTGTAGGTGCCATTTGAGCGGATGACCCACGAGCAGCTGCTCGCGTTCTTCGTTTTATCAACTTGACAAACCCCTCTAACGACATTTGATTATGCTGTTTTTTTAATCCTGTGCCTGTCAGTCTGTCTTTTATCGTGTTTTCCCTTTTAGTTGCTGTTTTAAACTTGTGCCTCGCGGTGCATTCCTAACGTAGACTGGGCGCTAATGACCGTTGAAGTTGTGCGCCCTAAAACCACAAAAAAAAAAAAAACAGATGAACGTGGAGGCCACTCCACGGGACCACGACGCCCACCACAACAACCGAGGAACTACGTTTCAAGTCATCCCCATACTCAGGCACCATAATGGAGTAGCGCCCCAGCCTGGTGAAAGTACGAAGGGAATGTCATATCCCCGTTGAGAACCATAGACATTACCACTTCATCCAGCATCTCCAGACAGATCGCAGTATTGAGGATTCCTGTCAGAAAGTTAGGGCCAATGAGACGCATTCCCCAAATGCCGCACAATTCCATCACTTTGCACGGCTTTGAGCCTTACAGGGAGACATCCACTTGGGTTGTCTAATGACCAGTATCGCAAGTTTGGCTTGTTGACCTGCCCAGTGAAGTCAAAATTCGCCTCATCAATAAAGAGTATGTTGTAAGCAATATCATGATCGGTGGCGTGTTGTGTTAACATCCACTCACAAAACTGCACCCTCCACTCAGGTTCGTCTTCCGCCAGATGTTGTTGGAGTTGCATTTTGAATGCATGCCACTGCTGTCGCTGTAGGATTCGAAGTATACTGCACCATGCCTTTGGGCGAGTCGCCTGACACCTAGGACGAGACTCGTGGCCACTGCTACTGGTGTTGCCGTAGTCGCAGCTTTATCAGTTGCTGTGCGGGGACGTCCAGTATGGGGATTATCTGCCACAGATCCCATTCCTTGACACTTTGTGATCAATTTCCTTATGGCACTTGCCGTGACGGATGCTCTGCCAGGGTGTCAGTGGTTGAAGTTCCTGGTAGTTGCCGTGGAACTTCGGCCACCAGATAACAGAATTATTTCGATCCTCTTTTTTTTGTGTCAGTGGCATGTTCTCCTTCATATTAATGACACATTTGTAACGACAGGAGCAAAACTTGATCAGGTTTGAGCATGCTGTATGACAAATTACACATGTTACAACAAATCATGTGTAACTTTTTACCTATCAAAGATATTGCAAAACGGACTTCACCGCTGTATTTCTCGTCAAATTCTACCCTTAAAACAGGCATCACATGACCCCCTTCCATTAAAGAAATGTGAGATGAATCCAATATAAGGGATACCAAGATGATAGACTGCTCTCGCAGGTTACCCAAAAAGTTTCCTCCGATCCCCTTTGCTTACATCTATTCACCCCGTTCCAGCCTCTTCCCATTTTCGTGATATGTAGCCGGGTTCCGAATTTTGGGACACCATCTATATGAAAGGATTTACTGCAGTAATAGTAGTCATCAGTCCAAAGAGTAGTTTGGTACAGTCTCTGTGCTAATTTGTCTTGTGCATGTCTTTTCATATCTGCATAGCTGCTGCACCCTACGACCATTCGAAACTGCTTGCTGTTTGCAAGCCTTTGTCTCCCTCTACAATTTTTAACCCCCACTCTTGCCACCGTTACTAAATTAATTACCTTGATATCTCAGGTTGTAATAAACATATCTCTTCCTTTGTCAGTTTTTGCCATAAAGCTCTTTTTTCCACAGTTCGTGTGTATATCTCTTCATAAACTACTCATCTATCCTTCTAAACTTCTGCATTATTCTGTAGCACCTCATTGCCAAAGGTTTAATGTTCTTCTTGTCTGTACTACTTATCTTCCACGCTTCGCATCTACATAAGGGTTCCTCTTCTCCTCTTGTGTGGCGGTTGCCAACAAAATACTTTGGACTTTTCCTGTTCATGACCTTCTCCAATATATCATCGCGATATGTAGATATATAAAGGAAAATGATTAAGTTCGCTGGTGTGCGAAACTGTAACTGTCGCATGATCTGTCACTGCCAAATAACACATCTCGATGAAATTTGGACCGTACGTAGAAAGAGAACTCCTACAGCATACTGCTGAATGTAACTCAAAGAAATACACTATGAGACGAGTAGAAATGACACTTTTATTCAAAGACATTAATACAGTGAAGACAGCGTGATTTATGTTGGTCTCCTGGACATTACAAAAGACGGGACACATGCTTAGCAGGGTGTGTGATAAGTACGGACAGCAATGTATGCTTTGCAACGTGCTCCGATTCTGACCATAAGATTGGTAAGCAGTTCTTATGGATGGCGTTCCATTTATCCGGCAGTGCGGTTGTCAACTGCTGGATGGTCGCTGGTGCGTCTGAACGTGTTGCAGTATGTCAGCGCAGTGCACTCCACACATGATCGATGGGGTTTAAGTTGGGAGACCGGGCAGGTTAGTTCCTTCCACCGAGTAGCCCCTCGTTCCAAGAGTTCCTCCGCCTGTGCTGTTCGACGTGGTCTTCCACTGTCATCCATAAGTCAGGGCCGAATGAACCCCGAAAAATATGGACATGAGGCAGAAGTGCTGTATCGGAATGTCGTTGATCGGTAAGAGTTCCGTGTTTAATGATTTGGAGGTCAGTACGTCCGTGCAATATTATGCCTCTCCACACCATAACACCTGTACCGCCAAAACGATCATGTTAGACAATGTTCCTGGGAGCATTACGTCTTCCCCCCTCTCGCCATATCAGAGTATGCCGAAAATGATAATTCAGACTGAATTGGCTTTCATCCGAGAAGAACATGCGATCCCACTCCTCGATGGTCCAGTCCACAGAAAACAACGTACTGGTCTCCGGACAAAGAGCCCACTACCGTGCCGTCACCGTGCCACTGTGGAGCGTGAAATTGCGAGCCTTGCAGTCCTATTGAATGCGGTGGCAAACACACCCGCTGTTTGACGTGGGTCCCATCTGAGCAGTAGCAAAAAAAAAAAAAAAAAAAAAAAAAAAAAAAAAAAAAAAAAAAAAAAAAGGTTCAAATGGCTCTGAGCACTATGGGACTTAACATCTATGGTCATCAGTCCCCTAGAACTTAGAACTACTTAAACCTAACTAACCTAAGGACATCACACAACACCCAGTCATCACGAGGCAGAGAAAATCCTTGATCCCGCCGAGAATCGAACCCGGGCGTGTGAAGCGAAAACGCTACCGCACGACCACGAGCTGCGGACAGTAGTAGCAAATTCCTGGGCTACACTCGTCACACTTCGCCCTTCTTAAAGTTTCCCAACGTTTCATCCTCGTGCGAAGTCATCCAAATGTAGTCTCTGGGCCATCATATAATGAAGTCCACCACCGCAGTGTACAGTAACTGTTCGTTGACTGACACAACACACTTTTACCGTTCCTTCAACTGTCTCGTGTTCCAGGGTTCAAATGGCTCTGAGCACTATGGGACTTAACAGCTATGGTCATCAGTCCCCTAGAACTTAGAACTACTTAAACCTAACTAACCTAAGGACATCACACACATCCATGCCCGAGGCAGGATTCGAACCTGCGACCGTAGCAGTCGCGCGGCTCCAGACTGAGCGCCTAGAACCGCTAGACCACCGCGGCCGGCGTGTTCCAGGGCCATCCCCATTTGGCGCTATAGTCACAGCTCCCTGTGTACGAGTAGGAGACATCTGGCAACATGCTACCACACTCTCATAGATTTTCACCAAAATAGTTAATATGTTATGTTGATTTGTATATGTCGTCCCTAAGTTCTGCACAGCCGTGTACGTAATGTAATAGTGTGCGTAATGTTACTCTTCTCTCGTTGAGCTGTTTTTGGCCAAGGTGAAGGAGGACATTATGACGATTAAGTACCATTAACCCTGTCTGCAGCTCGTGGTCGTGCGGTAGCGTTCTCGCTTCCCGCGCCCGGGTTCCCGGGTTCCCGGGTTCGATTCCCGGCTGGATCTGGGATTTTCTCTGCCTCCTGATGACTGGGTGTTGTGTGATGTCCTTAGGTTAGTTAGGTTTAAGTAGTTCTAAGTTCTAGGGGACTGATGACCATAGATGTTGAGTCCCATAGTGCTCAGAGCCATTTGAACCATTTGATTATCATTAACCATAAACTCAGCTTTCATCATTACTGACAACGTTTGAAAAAAGTTTGGGTCGTCTTGAAGCAGTTCCCAGGAGTCTTCCACGCGATGTTTGCTTCGGCTAGTGTCGACGCAGTCGTGGCACAAACTTCGCTGCTGTCTTTGCCCTGTTCAACTACTCTAACAGAATACGTTTGCACGTGCCATAAACTATTCCCGAGGTCTTGCAGAGGTCTTTGATGATATATCTACGATCTTACAGAATCAGATTCCTCACTTTCTGAACATTTTCTGGTGTGATACCTGTTGACGGCTGACCAGAACGGTCTTCATTTTCTCAACGTCCGTCCTTTTTGAAACGCTTATATCAGTCTTTAAGTTTGTGTCCGACCTAAAGCGTTGTCTCCCAAAGATTGCAACAACATCTGGCGCATTTCTGCAGCAGGTTCTCCAGATTCAAAACGAAATTGTATAGAGACACAAACGTTCTTTCAGGTCCCTCTTAGCAAAAGGGCGTTCTCGCAGAAACAACGACACTGAAATATGCCAAGCTGTAACTAGCCGAACCAATCAGCTCGCAGGCACTTGCCGCATTGATCCAAGAAGGATGTAGCGCTTTACCGTGTATTGGTAACCATATGCTCGCAAAATTCAAATTTCGAAAACCTTAGGATACCGTCTCGTATACGTATTTACACACATACTCCACAAGCCACCGTACGGTGTGTGGCAGAGGTTACCTAGTACCATTACTAGCCATTTCCTTTCCTGTTCCACTCGCTAATAGGGTGAGGGAAAAATGAGTGTCTGTATGCGTCCGTATGACTCCTCATTCCCCGTATCTTTTCGTCGTGATCCTTACGCAAATTGTGTATTGGCGACAGTAGTATCGTTCTGCAATCAGCTGCAAACGCCGGTTCTCTAAATTTTCTCAGTAGTGTTCCTCGAAAAGAACGCCGCCTTCCCTCCCGGGATTCCCATCCGAGTTCACGAAACACGTCCGTAATACTAGCGTGTTGTTCGAACCTACCGGCAACAACTCTAGCAGCCCGCCTCTGAATTGATTCGACCTGGTGCGGATCCCAAACACTCGAACAGTACTCCAGAATAGGTCGCATTAGCATCCTATATGCGGTATTCTTTACAGATGAATGACACTATCCCAAAATTCTAACAATGAACCGATGTTGACCATTCGCCTACCCTACCACAGTCCTCACATGTTATCACTTTGCCATCTTACGCCCAGATATTTAAACGACGTTACTGTGTCAAGCTGGACACTACAAGTGCAGTATCCCAACATTACGGGTTTGTTTTTCCTGTTCATCTGCATAAGCTTACATTTTTCTAGACCTAGAGCTAGCTACCATTCATCACACCAACTAGATAATTTGACCAAGTCGTACTTTTACATCTGACGATTTCGACCGGTCTGGGACGACACGTTTAGTTGTTTTTGTGTCTGGTTGCAGATGTGTCGAGCTTCCAGGCGTTCTTCAACTTCAGCGAGATGCGGGCGCTGCTGGACAGCTTCTGCGTGTACCACGTGAACGCGCCGGGCCAGGAGGAGGGCGCCGCCACGCTGGCCGAGGAGTGAGTAGGCAGTCCGCAGTCGCAGCCGCAGCGTAGCAGAGCGCCCTAGTCTGCCCTTCCGTTACAGACGAAAGCTGCGGCGTAAAGCAGACCCCTCCCCCACGTTGTCTGTGATGTGTTATTATTTAAAATGTAAGCGCAGGTCATAAGTATAGGATGAAACTTCCCAGCAGATTAAAGCTGCATTTCGGACTCTTAACTCGGGACCTTTGCATTTCGCGAGCACACGTTCCACCGACTGAGATATCCAAGCTCGGTGGAGTGATTCACGAGGGAGCTTTGAGTGCATAATTTACAAATATTTCGTGTCAATTAGCAGAGCTATGATAAAATGAAGTCCTGTTCCTGTGAAAACGGTGCCTTTGTCATCTAGCCGTGACAGGCATATGGCCGCCCAGTTAACGTGCTGACAGTCTGTGCCAACGACACGAACAGCATCTGTAACGTTTCAAAGCAAAATAATGCTCGTAACTGATGTAGGATTGCACTTGTATTATTTCTGATAAGGTTCTGATATCCCATAAAACACGCACTGAAGCGTTCCACAGAACAACTAGAAATTTTCGTAACAACAGTAGTCCTACTGCCATCTGTACCATTTTCTTCTCAGGAGACTTTTGTCAAATCTTTCTATTTATTGCAACAGGGACGATAGCAGACTAAGTGAATGTATTTTCAGGTACCAGTTAGTATAAAATGTTAATGTAAATCCAAAATTGGAAAAAAATGAAAAATTACTATAGCAAATGTCTTCTTACACAAAAATTTAAACTTAAAACTTTTTATTAAAACATTGTCAGTTTTTGTGCCACAGATGATACTTGAACCAGGCTCTCTTTGCTTCGAAGGCAGGTGTGCAAGCCATTACACCACTATAGCAGTATAGGTAACGCCCCTGCACAGACTATATTATTCTAATTCCCTCCCTAACACAAAACTTCACATCTTCAGCTTATTTTTCCCTTCTTCAATCGTCACTATTGACGAGTGAGAGCATTGGACTAAGGTAGTCTGTGCAGCTATGTCACCTATACTGCTACGGCGGTGTAATGCCTAGCACACCTGCTTGGTAAGCAAGGAGAGCCTGGTGCAAGTCCCAGCCGTGGCACAAATTTTTAATTCATTTCTTCAGCTTCTATCATTATCTTACATATATTGAGACTCAAATGTCTCAACGAAAATTTAATTATGTCAGACCTATAAACCATTCTCGAAAGTCTTGGAATTCCTGGGACTGATATCATGCCAGTATCGATATCGATGTCATGTCGATATCGACAAAAGGCATAAATCGCCCGGATTCTTGATTCACAGGATGGGTGAACTATCTATAGCCGGCCGCGGTGGACGAGCGGTTCTAGGCGCTTCAGTCCGGACCCGCGCGACTGCTACGGTCGCCGGTTCGAATCCTGCCTCGGGCATGGATGTGTGTGATGTCCTTAGGTTAATTAGATTTAAGTAGTTCTAAATTCTAGGGACTGATGACCTCAGCAGTTAAGTCCCATAGTGCTCAGAGCCATTTGACCCAACTATCTATACAAATAATTAAGTTTGTACAGAACGCTCCGTTCGTGAGTACTACTCTCACTTATCTTCACTACTCTTCACAGTAGGCAAAGATCCCGAGTTCGAGTCTCGATCCGGCACATAGTTTTGATCTTCCAGGAAGTTTCACTCTTCACAGTACTTAACTGTATCTGTTTTCAGTATATGAGATCTACCTGGACTTGGTTCAGCTTCGATTGTTCCTTCCCGTTTCCACTTCACATCACCAAAAGTCGGCTTGGGCAGATTTAAAGTGGTTGAATTGTTCCCAATGGATTTGTTACTCCATCCATTTGTTACGACATCCAGCATTTAGTCCACGTTCGAAGTCACTGAGTCATCTTGACTGATCCACGTTGCTAATGACAACAAAATACTCCGTGCCCCCTTTATATACCGGTGGGTCTGCCTCTCGTGATACCTAGTGGTCAGGTTAGCATTACATGGGGGTATCCACATACTTCTTATTGGACAGTGTACACTGTTGGACATTAGAACTGCAACACCATGAACGATAGAAAATACGAAATTGTATTTACAGTGCTAAAACAATATAGTGGGAAGGATGCACATATAAATTCGTAGGTGGTTTAAGGGTGTACGAGGTGCGAAATTTAGTACGTAATGCTGCCACCCATGGCAACGATAACAGTTCTAACCCGGCTGGGCATTGAGTCATATTGAAGGTAGGTGATGGTTACTGGTATGTAATTCCAGGCTGCTTCAACTTCTCACCAGGAGTTCATTAATGATAGTGGCTGGCGTGTGGAGACATGCCATTCTCTCGGCAAGCAATGGTCAAATGTTTTCAATGAGTGGATGATCTGGAGAACATGCTGGCCAGGGGTCAAACTCCCTCTGTATAGAGTAAGTCAGGGCAACATGAATAATGCACTGATGAGCCAAAACATTATGACCACCTGCTTAATAGCTTGTTTCTCTGTCTTTGGAACGAAATGCATCACATTCTGCGTATCAGGGATCCAACAGCATGTTGGTAGGTTTGCAGAGTTATGTGGCGTTATATGTCAACGCTCAGGTCACGTAATGTGCGTAAATGTCAGGCCGCTGATTTTCGTATGTCACAGAGACCTCGAAGATCGCCACTGTCCTTAAAACGTCGGAAATTTAACGACTGCTGTCCAAATGACCGCTTATGATCCAGAGGTGATTGTGTTGTGTACCCAATGACTCTCCAGGTGCTGGGCCCGTACGACGATAACGAAAATGTAGCTGTGTTCGCTCTCGTTCACATGCCGATACGTCCGTCGTCATACTTGGCCCTGAACTGTTACTCGTCTGAAGGGACAACGTGTTGTCGTTGGGCGTACCTCTGTCGGCTCGCCTCTCTCTGCTGCCGCCAAAGGCGCAAAAATAATAGCCGTGCTGATAGTCTCACATGTTCCAGATGTTTCGCCCTCGCCGTGTGGATACTTGTCATCCTGCAAAGATTCAAGACACGTCACGTAGCCATTCGTTCCTGCACATCCGAGCCAATAATTTTTGTTCTCGCGGACGCTGTTCGCATGGGGTCCGTGAGTTGCTGCGTGACATCTCCATCATATTGCGCCTGCCACCTAACCGTGTGTGGCGGAGGGTACCTCAGATACCACTTACTGATCCTCTCCTTCCCAGTTCGACTCGCGAATGGCACGTGGAAAGAGTGGTTATTGCTAAGCCCCGTAGTAACTATTAATTTCTCGAATTTTCTCGTCGTGATCGTTTCGTGGAGTGTATGTGGGAGGAAGTAATATGTTATCCGACTCCTTCCGGAAAGTGTTCACTCGAAATTTCAGTAGTAGATATCTCCGTTATGCACAACGCTTCTCGTGTAACGTCTGCGACTGGAGTTTGTTGAGCATCTCTGTAACGCTTTCGAGCCCACTGAATAAACTTGTGACGAAACGCGCTGCCCTCCGTTGGATCTTCTATCAGTCCTACCTAGTAGGATCCCAGACTGATGAACAGCACTCTAGAATAGGTTGAACAAGCGCCTTGTAAGCCACTTCCTTCGCGCGTCAACAAAATTTCCATAAGATTCTTCCTATGAATCTCAGTGTTGCATCTTCTTTCCTTACGTGATCATCCCACTTTAAGGTCGCTCTGGATATTTACTCCTGGACATTTTACGATAGATATTGTTTCTAGCAACTTGTCATCAGTGGTGTAGTTGTACAGAGGTTGATTTCTTTTCCTATGTGTGCACAGCATGTTACATTTATTTACGTTCAGGGTCATTGCAAGTACCAGATTTCCCTCGGAATTTGTTTATCCACTGCCACGTGTTTCCCTTTATAATAATTAGATTTGCTGCCATGGTAGCAACAGTTTCTAGGCATTCTACCAGTATAAAACAATACGAAGTTTCAAAAACACATCTCGTCTTCTCAAACGACCGACTCATTAAAACAGCTAATTGTGTTCCCGCTAGTTCTGCGGTAAGGCGTTTATTTATCACGAATGCAGTGACTGTAGTGTTTACCAGCAGGAAATGTGTTACATATCAACCCTTGAAACGTCCAAGTAGTATTAAGTAATACATTTGACGTGCAAAGTGTCTATTACAAGAATACTGCACTACAGTAACTGCTGTATATATCTGCAAGAAAACGCCTAGCCTTGTACAAGCTGTACCGCGGAAGCTGACGATAGTCAGCGCACTCCTCCCTGTACTTCCCCGTCAGCAGAATATTCGTTGTTGTCGCTGTTCCAAATTTTTGTTCTTAATTGTAGTTTAAGTAGCTGTTCCATTATTTATAGCTTACAACCTGTATGCATACACGCCCGAAGATGAAGACAATAGTCTCGAAATTTGTCACCATGTATTAAATGGAATGTAACGCGAAAACGAGGTAACTGGCTGCTGTAGAATACAAATGAATAAAGCTAGTGAAATGTCATACATTGAACTATCTGTTTGTGACTGAAGGGTGTGAGCTAGACAAGCGTCCGGTACCAATCGGTAGAATTATAACTGAGGAAGCCATTCCAGATTGACCATCGTTATGCAATTTCTTCAGTGACGCTGCGCCAAGTCTCCGTTCTTTCTGGCGACCTTGCTGCGGAGGTGGCAGTGACCTTGTTCTTCAACTCCCCCGCGCCCCCCTCCCTCCCCTGCACCACCGCCTCCCACAACTACCGTACAAAGGAGAAAAACTCCCATCGATATCCGGTTCAAAAATTGCTGGGAAAACACGTTACACGGCGAGCTCCACTAAACCTGTGACGTAGTAGACTAATACGCTGCCCGTATCCACAGTTACTACTAAACCGACATTGCGGTTACTGGTAGTCTATGTGTAGTGAGAGAAATAATAAAGGGGCGCCGGCTGCGGTGGCCGTGCGGTTCTAAGCGCTTCAGTCCGGAACTCCGCGACTGCTACGGTCGCAGGTTCGAATCCTGCCTCGGGCATGGATGTGTGTGATGTCCTTAGGTTAGTTAGGTTTAACTAGTTCTAAGTTCTAGGGGACTGATGACCTCAGATGTTAAGTCCCGTAGTGCTCAGAGCCATTTGAACCAATAAAGGGGCATTTCCCTATCGCCCATACTTCTTTATTTTTCGCTGACTCGACTTTTCAAATTACATCTCTGCTCATCTTCAGGAGCGAAACTGCAGTAAGATAATATTGGTCATATTTTCATCATGTAGTATTTCTCAATCAGTATAACTTCGATAATCACTAATAGTCATAAAATCACCAAGGAGAAATTGGTCTTCTTTATTCGTTTCTGCCTGTTGGAGACAATGATATTCCTACCGTCTGGTAACCTCGTGCCTGCGGCATTTGTTCCCGGGATTGTTCTTTCTTCAACTCTGACCACGTTTCTCCAGTTTTTTCATTTATTTTTAACTGGAAACCTGAGTATTCTAGCTGTTCCGTAGTAAGTGATCCACTTTCTTAGGTGCCCTCACATTTGATCCTCATCTGTCGTATGTCTGTTTCTACTTTGTTAAAACAAGTTCCCGTCGTTTTCTTATCCAGACAGCTAGTAAAAGCCTGTTACGATAGTGGCAATGCGTTCATTGGAGCCACGTATCCATTTAAGACTGCAGGCCTCGTGCACAGCGTGCCCACTGTCTTTTGGATACGTGTGTTGCTCATGACTGTCTTCTGTACCGAGCAGTGCTTTGATGTGGAGCCATGATTTTCTTTACAATCCTTTTTGCTTTGCTGTGCGTGAAAACGATACTCATAACGGTTCTGTTCTCGGATTTAACGTTGTAAAATGTCTTAATTGGAGTATTCGCATAATTATTCATATTTAAGAGATGTGGAAGAATATTGTAAGCGATCCACGTTCACAACAACCGGGCGCGGACTCACCTAATACAATGCCTTTGCTGACAGACATGAGAACTCCCCAGTTTTCGTATTAGGTATCATAATTCCTCGTTAACGTATAAATCTTTGTGATTCATTAATCTGAGATAGCAAAAAATTGCCGTACGATAATGCAGTACGATGCAGCAGCCTAGCTGCTGTTTTTAACATTTTGTTTTATTGTAGTCTTTGACACTGTTCGTTGTGATTATACTCCAAAAAGACATTGGCGCATTTTGATCGAATCGGTCGATAGCACTTAATACCAAATTTGTTTGCGTTGCCTGTTTAACGCGAATCACTTATATCAAAATATCCATAGCGACTGGTACAGTACACGGTCATACTCGAACCTAACAGTCGAGAGATTTCTGTGGCGGTATACCTTGTTAAAGTTATTATCAAATCGGTACAATACTACGTATCCATCGAATCTGCCCACGCCCCACTTTGCAGTAAGTACAGGGGGTGGACAAAAATATGGAAACACAAAATACTCCGTGCATAATACGGTGTAGGAAAACAATTGGCTTTCAAAAAAGCTTCCAGTCGTCTCAGAATGGATAAATAGGGGTCCTCTGTGGTTTTCAAGATAATTTTATACCATTCTTCTTGCCAAATAGTGGCAACTTCAGGTAACGGTGGTTGAAGTGGATAGCGATACGCATCGTTCTCTGCAAAGTAGACTACAAAAGCTCAATAATAGTTAGGTGTAATGAGAGTGGTAGCCAGGCGAAAAGCGACAGTTCATCGTGGTGCTCACGAAACCAGTCCTGGGCGATGGGAGCTGTGTGGAGGGGGCCCAACTGTCATGGAACAGAGCATCACCATAGCGGAGCAAACATTGTACCATAGGACGGACCTGATTAGCCGAAATGGCCACGTAATCCTTGGCAGTAATGCAGTTTTGCAGAGTAAGCAGAGGGCCCAAGAAATACCACGATAAGGTTGCCCACAATATCACCGAACCCTTGCCATATTTCCCTCTTGGCACGCAACTCGGCCAGAAGTTGGAACCAGTGTGAAACAAGACTTATCCGACCAAATGACATTCTGCCATTGCTCCAGAGCGCAGGTGTTATGGCCTCCTCACCACGTTTTCATGTCGTAGGCATTTACATCACTGATGAATAGGTTTGGAATTCCAGCTCGCCATGCAATTCCGTGGATATGAAGTTCTTTTCGTGTTGTTTCGGTGCTGTCAGAGCTCGCGAGTCCGACGATACACAGTTCTTCAGTGAGTTTTGCGACTGTCATCCTCTCATTTCTCGTCACAGTTCTCCTCAGTGACCGTCCGTCACACACTCAACACACACTTTTGTCTGCGTTGTGACTTAGCAGATGATGTTTTTCCGCTGTATGCGGTATACATCTTCGGCAAGTTGGCTCTTTGAAACATGTCCGCAGCTCGTGGTCTAGTGGCTAGCGTTGCTGCCTCTGGATCACGGGGCCCCGGGTTCGATTCCAGGCTGGGTTGGGGATTTTCTCTGCCCGGGGTTTTGGTATTTGTGTTGTCCTCATCATTTCATCATCCTCATTCGTGACAGTAGGTAGATTGAACTGTGTGTGTTAAAAAAAAAAAAACTGGACTGTGTAAGAATTGGAACTTTGTACGGGCGATGATGATCGCGCAGTTGAGCACCCCACAAACCAGTCATCATCATCTTTGAAACAACAAACGGTTCGGCTATCTTGGTTGCGAATGCACTCTCCATATGAGCACCAACAATTCGTTAACATTCGAATTCCTTTAGCTCATAATGCAAACAGAACACTGTTTTGACCACGACCGATACTTGCAACATTGCACAGGAGCCGTTCGTGGTTAAATACAACGCAGCCTGTGGACTTTACTAGAATCTGCATTATGTTCAAGCATGAATTTCTCGCGGTGTTTCGATATTTTTGTCCAGTCCTTGTATGTTGCATGTACTGCCCAAGCTTAGTCGCCAGTTAAGACTGACCGCGCTGACAATCCACACGCATCCCTCGAAGTACAGCTGGCTGAGTCAAAAAGCAAGTAGACAATGCAGGCTTCCGCACTCATGGTCGATGAGACAGTACAGGCATAAAATTAAATTTGTTAAATGTTAACATTAAATAGACAGTCAGAAAAGTGAAGGGGTTAATTTTTTTAAAGCAATAAAATGAAGGTGGCGGCTGTATGTACCGAGTTCCATTATAACAAGAGTATTAATAATGGAGTTTTCGATTTAAAAAAAGCACAAATATGTCAATCGTCTCAGTGGGGCAAAACTTTTTTGAGCAGTTCATTACTTTTTAGCCATCTTTATGTGAAAATTAGAGAAATTAAGACGCACAAGCACTTGTTCTTTCTGCATAGTATTGCCATTTTGTCTTCAGCCTAAAGAGCGGTTCGATGCAGCTCTGTACATAGTGTATCCTGTGCAAGTTTCTTCAGCTCTGCGTGACTACTTCACCTTACATCCGTTTAAAACTGCTTTCCATGGTCAGTCCATGGTTTCCCTCTTCGAATTTACTCCACACACTTTCTTCCATTACCAAACTGACGATTCTTTGATTTCTCAGGATGTGGCATGTCAATCTCTCCCTTCTTTTAGTCAGCGTTATTTGTTATCCGATCTACCCTTCTAATTTTCTGCATTCGTCTGTAGCACAATATTTCAGAAGCTCCTACTTTCTTCTTGTTTGAACTGTTTGTTGTCCACTTTCGCATCGATTCAACTCTATACTCTAAAGAAATACCTTCAGAAAGTAGTTTCTAACATTTCAATTTATATTCAAAGTAGCGCCTCACGACATACAGGTATCTACGACCGAATGATTTGTCTGTCGTAGAGATAATAAATTATAAGCACAAATATTCCTCGCGAATCGTCCTACCCATCTTGAGATTATCTTTCACATACAGAAAGAAAAATGCGGCAAGAGACTTTAATTTATGATATGCAGTATTATTAAGAAATTTCCCTTTTTCAAGTACACATTCATGTTAGTCACTCTGCACTTCATATCCTGTCTACTTCATCCGTCGTCAGTTATTTTGCTGCCCTAGTTGTGAAGCACATCTATTTACCATTCGCGATTGTTATCGGAGAGAGAACCACTTTTCTTGGTTAACTCATATAGACTAATCGCAGTTGACGTCACCCGATAGAAAATGGACAAAAAGATACAGGGACATTATACAGATTCCACCAAATACTGTAAGAAGGCTTTCATAGCTCAGATGTAAGTGTAAGAAATGTTTAACTGCGGGATTTGCACGGAGTGGTCCGTACGCGGAAGCACCTTCCACGACTTTGCAAGCTGTCCCAAAAACATACAGCTGCAGTCTTTCCGCGCGAGTCGATGGTGGGGTTTCGTTCAACGGATACTGTAATCATTTCTGCTCATCACATGATCTGCAGTTAAATTTAATGCGCTATGCGGCTGGACACTTCGCATCCTGCCATTGCTGGCGCCATGCCGAGAAGGCAGAATCTGCTGTGGTATCTCGGGAGATATTAATGGTGACGACTACATCCATTTTTGAAAACTCGACCCGTTTGAGATAGTGTTTAAAGAGCCAACCGAGGTAGATGTAGACATTCGTGCTAATCAACTGCTTGGAGGAACACAAATATGGATGAGCTGCTCATCAACCCGCAATGTCTACGACATTGTAAGTCAAAGTCTGCTACTGGCTGGACCAGACTCCAGCGCATGATCGAGTCCTAGAAAGACAGACTGACTGCGAAAAGATTATACTCACTTGCAGTGTCTGGTAGCACGTGACTAAGATGTGAACTTGTCACGTTGATCCTAGAGGGGTTGGATAAAAATATAGAGACAGCGAGAAACACTTGCTTGAACATAACAGCAGATGCTAGCCAAGCCTGCAGATTATGCTGTTATATTTGACCATGAACGGCACCTGTGCAGTGTCCTGAATATGTTGCAATGTGTCAGTCGTGATCAGAACAGTATTCTACATAACTGTGAGCGCATTATGTTGCAACTAACTGAATTCGAACGTTGGCAATTTGTTGATGCTCATACGGTGGGGGCTTCCATAACTGAAGTGGCCTAAGTGTTCGGTGTTTCAAGAGACACCATATCGAAGATTCATACCGCATACAGGGAAAGCAAAAAACATCATCCGCTAAGCGACAACGTAGACGAAATTGGTGTTGAGTGATCGTGACGGATGGTCGTTGAAAAGGATTGTGGCGCAAAATAAGAAGACAGCAGTTGCAGAAGTCACTGCAAAACTGAATATCGCACTTTCAAATCCTCTCAGCACCAAAACAACCAAAGACATCTCAGGAAGCGAGGAACTCAAGGGTGAGGGAATTCCAAAACCACTCATCAATGATGCGAATGCCCCATAACAGGAAAACATGATGCGGAAGCCATAAAACCAGGGCTAAGGAGCAATGAAAGAGTGTGATTTCATTGTACAAGTCTTGTTTCTCATTGTTTCCAACTTCTGGCCGAGTTTACGTCCCAAGCACGATACATGGCTGGAGTTTGGTGGTGATTTGAGCAGCCATATCGTGGCATTCCTTGGGCCCCAAGGTTATTCTGCTAGGCCAAGGATTATGTGACCATTTTGGTTGATCACGCCTATCCAATGGTTGTTCCCCAGTGGTGATGCTGTGTTCCAAGGTAACAGGCCCAGTTCACAAAGCTCACATCACCCAGGACTTTATTTTGTGAGCATGAGGATGAATTGTCACATTGACCGTGTACACCACAGTTACCAGATCTCAGTATTATTGAGCCTTTGTGGTCTACATTCAAGAGAAGGGTAGTGATCGTTATCCTTCCATCATCAGTACAAGACTGTAATGCTATTTTGCAGGAGAAAAGGTATAATATTCCTCTGAGAGTCATACAGGACCTGTATTTAACCATTGCAAGATGATTGGAAACAGTTTTGAATGCTGGCGAGTTTCTTACACTGCATTAGGCATGGTAATGTGTTCTGTTTTTGGTGTTTCCATATTTTTGCCCAGTCCCTGTAAGCTCTGAGGTTCAAAAATTCGCAGGGTGATTCCGACTGCTATGAACATAGTTCTGCCAACATTTAGCATCTTTTGTGTGTCTGGCCAAACTCTTCGGGCTCTGGTAGCCTTCAGTACCATTGACATTTTTGACTTGTGGGATGAATGTAGGTCAGTATACTGATCCAGGGGAGCTGAACATTGGGGGCAGTCCACTGAAGAAATTCAGGCAATGGGTGTAGTCCGGTGCTCACTAGCATGCTACAGAAGGATGCCTGAAGCACAATTAAGAGAGATAGGCACAGTGCTTTAGTTATTACCTCATAAAAATTAGACTGCCGCAATGAAATGTGTCATGTTAGTTTCTCAATATTCACCCTTCAGTAAGACAGTTTTGTCTCAATGATAAGACACTTTGGTTGTAGAGGTCTGCATTTTGTCTGTGTGGGAAATGTTCCCCTTCAAAAATCATCTCCTCATCATTCTGGAAATGCCTGCCATGCAATGGTACTTCATCTGAAGAGAGGCAGAATAAGATGGGGGAATTGTTGTGGAACAAAAACATCCCCTCCAACAGCTTCCGGCAATGATTCGCCTTGACGACCTCGCTTACCACATTCTTTGTAATGGTATGCCCCTTATATTATATGCTAGCACCAGATCATTGCAGACCCAAAAATATTGTCACGTTGCCTGACAATGGTTGGATCATCACCTTCTTTGGCAATAGTGAAGCCACATACTTCCAGTGCTTGCTTTGCTCCTTTCACTCAATTTGTGCTGGGACTGGATTCCTATCTTGTGATGGCATCTGACTTCAAGTTGGATTACTGAAAGGTCTACTTCTCATCTTGTCTACAACTACGTATGTATTCTGCAAACCACTGTGAGGCACATGGGAGAGGCTATGTCCCATTATACCAGTTATTATAGTTTCTTCCTGTTCCATTCAAATATGGAACATGGGTTCAAAATGGTTCAAATGACTCTGAGAACTATGGGACTTCTAAGGTCATCAGTCCCCTAGAACTTAGAACTACTTAAACCTAGCTAACCTAAGGACGTCACACACATCCATGCCCAAGACAGGATTCAAACCTGTGACTGTAGCGGTTGCGCGGTTCCAGACTGTAGCGCCTAGAACCGTTCGGCGACTCTGGCCGGCAGAACATGGGAAGTATGGTTGTTTGAGCACCTCTGTGCGTGCAGTAATTATTCTAATTTTATCCCCACGATTCATATGTGAGCTATACAGAGGGAGTTGTAGTATGTTCCTAGAGTCATCATTTAAAGCCAGTTCTTGAAACTTTGTTAACAGACATTCTTGGGATAGTTTACACCCATCTACAAGAGTCTTCCAGTTCAGTGCCTTCAATATCTCTGTGACACTCTCTGATGCATTAAACAAACCTGTGACATTCGTGCTGTCTGTCTCCACATACATTCAATATTCCTTGTTAGTCCTATCTGGTACGGGTCTCACACACTTGAGCAATATTCTAGAACTGGTCGCATGAGTGATTTATTAGCAATCTCCTTTGCAGACTTATTGCACTTCCCCAATGTCCTACCAATTAACTGAGGTCTACCACCAGCTTTTCCCACAACAACCTGTATGATCATTCCACTTTATATCCCAACAAAGTGTTACACCCAGGTGTTTGTATGAGCTAGCTGATTACAACAGTGACTCTTTGATATTACAGTCTTAGGATACTACACTTTTTTGTTTTGTGAAGTGCAAAATTTTACATTTCTGAACATTTTGAGCAAGTTGCCACTCTCTGCACCACATTGAAATCTTATCAAGAGCTGACTGAATATTTATGCAGCTTCTTTCAGATAGTACTTCATTATGGATAACTCCATCATCTGCAAAAAGCCTGATTTTACTATTAATATTGTCTGCAAGGTCATTAATATACAATACAAACAGCAAGGGCACCAACACACTCAAAGTTACTTCTACATCTGTTGATGACTCTCCATCCAAGATAACATGCAGTGTCCTCCTTACCATAAAGTTCTTAATCCAGTCACAAATTTCACTTGATGCCCCACGTGATTGCATTTTTGACGATAAGTGTAGGTGCAGTACTGAATCAAATGCTTTGCAGAAATCAAGAAATACTGCATCTACCAGGCTGCCTTCACCCAAAGCTATCAGTATGTCATTGAGAAAAGTGCAAGTTGGGTTTCACATGATCAATATTTTCTAAATACATGTTGGTTAGCATTAAGGAGGTCAGAATATTCAAGGTACCTCATTATATCTGAGCTCAGAGTATATTCTAAGATTATAAATCAAATTCATGTCAAGGATATTGAATGGTGGTGTTGTGGATCACTTCTACTACCCTCCTTGTAGACAGGTGTGACATGTGCCTTTTTCAAAGAACTGGGCACAGTTTTTTGTCCTAGGGATCTACAATATCATATAGTTAGAAGAGAGGCTGACTCAGCCACAAATTCAGTGTAGAATCTGACAGGGAATCAATAAGGGCCTGCAGAACTTAGTTCAATTTTAACAATATCACCTGTTTGTCAATACCAGTGACACAAATACTTATTTCATTCAACTTTTCAGTGGTAAGAGAATTAAACTGTGGCAATTATGTTTGGTTTTCCTTTGTAAAGGAATATTTGAAAATGGAGTTCAGCATTTCAACTTTTGGTTTGCTACCCTCAATTTCAGTTTGTCTCGTTTGCTAGGGACTTGACACTAACTTTGGTGCCACTAACAGCCTTTACGTATGATCAGAGTTTCTTTGGGCTCTAAGGATGTTGATTCACACTGCTCATTATAAACAATCAGATCTATTTATATCAGATGGTTTATCAATGGTTGATCCACACCTATGTACAATGTTACCACACAGCCTAGGTCGACAACAGTTAATTACGTGTGACCTCTACCATGATACGGGGACAAGAAGATTAGAAAGAAACATAGATTAGTTCAGGTCTCAGCATTTGTTCCTAAACAAGCTAAATGAGATATTTGCAAATGTATTGGGAAAAATGTTCCTGATGCAGCTGAAGACCTCTTTAACTAATATAATGCAAGTTGTAACTAATAGTAGTTGCCACATGGGATGTTTCAGTGAAAAAGGCAATTGTTAAGGTACTTTTGGATACTATGAAGCTGGGCAACTTTAGACATTTTTTGCACTTTTTGTAACATAACCTTATTCAAATATACAATGTGATGTTTAATTTCCATGTATATGGACTTTTATAAGCTTTATCCTTTAATTTTAATGAGTTTTTATTTGCAATGAGGCATTCTGAATATGGAATAATAATTGCCACTGTGTTAACCCCTTCCCATCTCCCGAAGACCACAACAGCATTGTGACCTGAAGTCTTAAGGTTAAATGTATCTATCAGAAAGATGGGCTGACCTAGTGTTCCTTTATGACAAACAGTTATAAGTATTTTACAAATTTGACCAGTATTTTGACTTTTGTTATATGCATATACAGAAAAACACTTGTCACAAAGTTTACTGATTTACTGGGAACTATAATTACCTGACATACTCAGTGCTGTAGGAGATGATCTTGTAGTCTTCTTTATGAAAACTTTTTATTTGCCAAGATTGCAAGGTTAGATACATTGATTACTAGTTTTGCCCAGTTAAGTGCCATTCTTCAGATCACATAATAGAAAGCAGTGTCTGCATCGACTACTGAAATAAGTTGTTTTATCACAATCACATTTACAATACCAAACTCAATAATTGTGGTCACATTATATATGTATAAATGCATTGTGCACCATTTCATTTTGCACAGTGAAAAAATATGTAGGAATATATATTGTAACCCCAATTTTTGAGTTTGGAATTTTAAACACAATTGTGCAAAGTGTTTTGATTTAGTAATACATGTAGACACTGCTTTCTGTTGTTATCTGAAGATGTCAATTTAGCTGGTCAAAACTAGCAATCAATACAGCCACCCTTTTCCTGGGAAATAAAAAGGTTTCCCAAAGAAGACTTCAGTATTTTGTGATATTTGTTTCTCTGATAGTCTTAAAATACAAATAATTTAGGCCTATCCTTATTGAAAACCAATGGCCTTGCCACATTGGTAACACTGGTTCCTGTCAGGTAACCAAAGTTAAGCGCTATCAGGCTTGGCTAGCAGTTGGATGGGTCATTGTCCAGGTCTGCTGAGTGCTGTTGACGAGTGGGGTGCACTCAACCTTTGTGAGACCAATTGAGGAGCTACAGTTGAGAAGTAGCGGCACCGGTGATGAAAACTGACAACAGCCAGGAGAGCAATGTGCTGACCACCTGCCACTCGATACCCGCATCCAGTGATGCATAAGCTGAGGATGACATGGCAGCTAGTTGGTACCATTGGGCCTTAAAGGCCTGTTCAGATAGTTTTTTTGTTTGTATCCTCATTGAAACAAAATAAGAATGAAAAGAACTAAACTGTATCAAGCAAGATAATTAAACAAAACCTTTATGTACTTATTTATGTATCTGTTCTGTGGAAACATATGAGGAAAAAATGGATCATAAGACTTACATGTAACATAATATTGTCTAAGCAAGGTAATTTATTCAAACAAGTAGACACTCACATGCAACATGATAAAAAAACAAGTCATAATACATTCAACAAAGTGTTCTGATCAGCTGTTATATTTAGAAAGAAACTTATAATGGAAAATAAAGCATTTTCGTTTTTACTAAACCATTTACAAATGAAAATAATTTTGTTAACGATACTTGTTTTCTATAGTTTCAGTTATCACACTTTTTGCTACTGGTATGTGTGCTGTAAGAAAGTTACCTCTGAAATATATCAAAATAACTTTTATGCTTTCAATGTGCTTAAGGAAATGTTTGTAAAATTTAACTCTTATACATATCTAAAAAGAAAGATGATGAAACTTACCAAACAAAAGCGCTGGCAGGTCGATAGACACACTAACAAACACAAACATACACACAAAATTCTAGCTTTCGCAACCAATGGTTGCCTCGTCAGGAAAGAGGGAAGGAGAAGGAAAGACAAAAGGATATGGGTTTTAAGGGAGAGGGTAAGGAGTCATTCCAATCCCGGGAGCGGAAAGACTTACCTTAGGGGGAAAAAAGGACAGGTATACACTCGCACACACACACATATCCATCCACACATACACAGACACAAGCAGACATTTTTACATTAACTCTTATACAGAATGATCTGCACATTTCACTTATGTGTATCAATTTACCTTCATTTAGTCAGTTCTTCAAAATTATCTACAGTAGCAGTAAGTTTCCAACTGTTTTATCACTGGCAATGAAATGGCTTTATGACGAGTTTAAGTCTAATGTACATACTTGTAGTTTTCATCACTAGTGGGAGAACTATGCAAGAACACATTGTAGCAGAGCTATATGTTGAATGGTGACCCAAATTATAGTAGATAGGGATAAAAAGCTGGAGAACATTGTTGTCAGTACATCAGTACATCAGTTACCAGGTTTCACAGAACTGGTACATCAAAAGGTGTTGTTTATATGAAGAAATCAAAAGAAAAGAAAACCTCTAGTGGAACAAGGTAACTATTAGAGAGAAGGCGAGAGTTTCAAATAACCTACAGTAATAACTTGATGTAATATGTTAAACTAAACTATTTGGAAATGTCTCCAAGAGAATGCAAGGAAAAAGGAATGAAAATTTAATAGGAGAGATAATTATAAGAGTATGAAATAACCAAACAGAAACTTAGGTGTGATGGATACTGCATATTAGCATTTAAGATCATAGGTAGAATGGTATCCAACAATAGAGATGAAATTACATAAGAATGCTAAGCTTTCTTTAACGTCCATATGGGTCAAGAGATGCATTAGATATACAGGCAATTCATAATAACAACAATGACATTCTGTGGGTAATGTCAGTTGAGCTGTATCAAGCAAACTATGTAGAAAAGGTCTTCAGTGGAAGACAATTTTCAAACACTGTAATAACACTACAGTTGTTTTGATGCTCACTAAAGGAGAAAGACAAAACAAATTACAGGATGTACCAAACATATACTGGGAAACTTCAAGGGTTTATTGACTGGCTTGAGAAACAAACTGAAAATGTGAAACCATCTCCAGAAACATTAGCTGATGACATTGTTGTGTGCAGGAAAGTATTGTCATTGCATGATCATAATGAATTACAGAAGTGACTTAGACAAAATTTTCAGTAGGTGTAATGAATGGGAGGTGTCTTCAAATGCACGTAATTGTAAGATAATGTCTAACAAAGAGAAATAATCTGGTGGAAACTGATTACTAAATAAGTGGTGAACATCTTGAGCAGGAAACATCATATACGTACACAGGCTAACAAAAAAAAATTGAAGTGTTGTAACCATGACTAGACTGGTCGCAGCGTTGCTGAGAATGAAAGCATGGTGGGACCAAATGGAAGCAGCTCATGAACAAACAAAACAAATGGGAAAGAATGGACAAGAACAATGATGGACAACCGAGCAAGACCTTACAAGCAACAACACACAAGAAGCAACAGGGTCACAAGCAAAAAACTCTCAAATCCACAATGTCCACTCGTACATGGAAACAAAGTAAAGTAAACATGTTGTCTGTAGGCAAGATGTTGATAGATTCACGCAAATATCAGACTGCCTCACTGGGTGAGAGGCAGGCACTTAAATACATGATAGGGTATGTCATTATTGGCTGCTGGAACCACGTGCTCCACTGTGGCACCCTCACATTATATGCGCATGAAGCCACAGGTTATGACGCGACGGCTGCAGAGACCTCTAGTGGTAATCGAGGTCCATGTCATCTTGCACGAATTTGAAACCCATGGCGCTCGGTACCAGATCAAGCACCCAGAGTATATGGTCAGATCTCGGTGCAACTTCATATACATACACACCATCCCTGAATGTGTAAATGAAAAGAGTTACAATTCTCTGTGACAGGTAGAATAGCAACCAGAGTGTATTAGTGTTGTAAGCAGACATGATAGCATGTATAAAGGATCTGAATAGTATCAGATGTTGAGTAATTATTGTGAAGGACATGGAGATGCTGCCTATTCATGTGAGACAGTGTTATCAGTACTCTGACAGAGTTTGGAAGGGAGGTCATTGTAGGTCTCCATTTAGCTTGCTGGTCAAATCATGCAATATGAAAATTTGAAGGGCATTTGGATGTGGCAGTGGCCCGATGTTGGACTGAGGGCAGGCACACTCGTCGTCAAGTTTCCGGTCAACCACATTTGAGCACCGCGAGGGAAGCTCACCCTATTGTGAACCAAGCACATTGTAATCCCGTCACATATGCAACTGCCAACGAAGAACAAGTAATGGACTCCCTGCTCATTCTACATCATCTCTCACCGTTTGTTGGAGACTAGCAGCAACCAGCCTAGGAAATAACCATCTCATGCATAAGTTGCTGTTGACATCACACAACAAATGGCAGCTTTTGGATTGGTTCTGTGAATGGGAAGCATGGACTGCTGATGAATGACGTCACATTGTGTTCAGTAATGAATCATGCTCCTGCAATATCCCAGATGACCATCATCAGGTGAGCTGGGGAGAAGTCCCATTTGTTGACTGTTTTGGAGAGACACAGCGATGTTACTTCTGGCATCATGATGTAGGGAGCCATTAGGTGTGTGACTGAAGGTCATGGCTGGCAGTGACTGTGGGAACTCTTGAAAGCACAATAATGCTACACATACATCCTGTGTCCTGATGTGTTATCTCCAGTGCTTAATTTCTCAAATTTTAGATATCAGAATGCACCTCTCCCACCATTTCCAACTTCTCTTCTGGGCGCTTCATGTTTTATGTCTGGCAGTGTGTTTAAAGTAACATTAAGACGCAATGTGAAATGGGATGATCACATAAAATCAGTATTAGGGGAGGCGAGTGGAAGACAGACGTGTTGGAAGGGTTCTGAGAAAATTCAGTGCATCTGCAAAGAAAATCACAGACACAATGCTGGTGTGATCAGTTCTGCAGTGTCTAGTGTCTGAAGTTGTTGTCAAGTAGGCATGACAATAGACATTGAATGAATTCAGAGATGTGCTGCTCAGATTGTAATAGATCCATGTAGTCTATACAGAAATGCTGGGGGAATTTAAATGGATATCATTGGAAAAAAGACGACATATCTCTGATGGTAGTACATAGAGTAAATTTAAAGAACACACATTCAGAGAAGAGTGGGCAACTGTTATGCTGTATCCGACAAACATCTCGCATAGGGGTCACGGGAACAAGAGAGACTAGTTTGTATACAGAGGCATATAGATACACATTTTTCCCTCACTCAATACGCAGATGAAATAGGAAAGAAAACTTATAATATCAATATGATGTACCCTCCACAATGCACATATAGTAGCTTGTGGAGCACACGTATTGATGTGCATGTTATCAAACAATGCTAGAAAGCATCAAAGTTACTGTGGAAAATGCTTACTGCTAGGCCAACTTTTTGGCACTCAATGTGAGTTGTAACACTGACACCACAGATTACCATGTAGGTTGACTCCTCTGCTGTCATGGTGCTTAGCAGACTATACAGTATTGTTGTGACAGGTGTCAAATCATTATATGCCATCTGACATCCTGAGTAATACAAAATGGTTGATGCTTTTGTGGTCACTTTTTGACAAATTGAGTATTGGCTTTTGTCTCGGGATCTTTGGATGACATTGTTTAATGATTTCTCTAGCCCAAGTGGCTAGCATTGTTGAAGATTCACCCCCATTGTTGGTGACAGAATGGAGTTGAGCACACTTCCAGAGATTATTCATACCTGCTGTGCCATTGTCTAAAGGCTTTTCCCTGATGATTACCACTGTGCTTCTTCGTTGAGGAAAACCACACTGATCACTGTACAACCACAATTTTGGTTACCTTAAAACTCTTAACTGTGTAAAAAATTTCAAGCTTTTACTTAATGCTTGAAATTGGCTACTATTAGTCATGTACTGTCATTGAAGAAGAAAGATTAGGGTCTTTTCTTTCATTCATTCACTCACTCACTCACTCACTCACTCACTCATTCATTCATTCATACACTTATTTTGCCATTGCAATACATATACTCCTTGGGAAATGACCAGAGGAACTCCCTCAGATGTGAGTGTGACAGGTACATAAAATCTCCAACTGTGGACTTGATACAAACCTGCCACAATTAATGGAGGATAAATCTCTGACAATGTCAGCCACGTGTGCTGGTGAAAAATCAGAAACATCATTTAACAAACATTGTTCAAAGATCCCAAGACAAAAGCCAAGAGGTCATACAACATCCTGCATATTGTCAAGTCCATTACAAGGAATCTGACATATAGTTCATCACATTTCCATTTTTTAAAAGAAGGATGATAGTGAATTAACATTTGCTTGGAGTAAGTCATCATAAACTTGACTGTTACAAACATGAGAAGCTGCATTGAGTGACAACATTCATTCACAAAACTTGCAAATGCTGCCTTCTTACCTAGGTGAGGATTGTCGAGTAAGTGGTACAGTGTTCGGACACTGACCCTACATTCAGGAGGATGGTATTTCAAACAGTATAGGTACTTTTCTCAGGGTAGGAGTTTTATTATTAATTTACTGAATTAAATCTAGATGGCATAAGTGTAATTTGCTTTAAGCACCATTGTGACAGTTTATTGTTAATGCAGAGTAATTGTTAAGTTCCTATAATTCCCTTGTCTTTCGTTAATGTATACCTTGACTCGTTCCCCATCACTGAACATTCTATTTTTTGATGGCATCTGCAAATCATGATGAATGAATAACCAATGAATGAATGAATTAATTAGAGAAAGAAAAGACCATAATCTCCTTTCTTCAATGATGGTCCACAGCCAACAGGAGTTGACTCACAATCTGGTCAAGTCAGGTCTCAATCTCCCTTTAAATCTTAAGAATTTTTATGCACTCAACATTGTGACTGTACAATAGTTGGTTTGTTTCTCACCTTTGATTATTCACACTGGTTCATTACATTCTTCAAAAAGTTACCTGGCGCAGCTCTCGGCACTGGTCTATCCTGTGCAGGCCTCTTCAGTTTTGCCTAATCAGTGCAATATACATCCATTTGAACTTGCTTCCTGTAATCAGTCCTTTGTCTCCCTCTACAATTTTTAACCCCACTACCAAACTAATTCTTTGATGCCTAAGATGCGTCCCATCAACCAGTCTCTTCTTTTAGCCATGTTGCAGCATACATTTCTTTCCTTGCAGATTCAGTTCAGTTCCTCATCGTTACTAAGCTGTCCATCCAATCTTCAGCTTTTTTCTGTAGCTCAATGTTTCTGAAGCTTCTGTTCTCTTCGTGTCTGAACCAATTATCATCCATGTTCTTTTCTTTATAAGTCTACACACTCTGAACCATTTATTGTCCATTTTCATTCTGTTCTAGTCTACACTCCAGTCAAATACTTTCAAAACCATTTTTTAACACTTAAATTTATATTTTCAGAAGGTACATATCATCTCTACTTCATCCATCATCAGTTACTTGCTGGCCAAATACTCAAACTATCTACTACTACTTTTCTGTTTCACTCCCTAATATAATTCCCTCTGTATCACTAAATTTTATTTGACTACATTCCATTATCTAAAATAAACCTTCCATTTAGTGCCACAATCTGACAGATCACTTGTAACCTAATTTGTAAACAAAAACTCGCTGTGTCAAGCATTAGCTCCAAAACTGCTAGCAAAGTATTTACACTGGATTCAAAATTTCCACAAGTGTCGCAATATGCTCGGATTTAGGGAAAACCCACTCCTCAGTTCAAATCTGCCAACAAAGGAAGTAGCCCTGCTCCTGTGTGGCTTTGCAGGTCTCCCAAAACTCAACTGATGCTCAACACTAATATTGGTGACTTCAGTGTCTTTCACCATTAATAAAATGTTCTGGGCTATTATGCTGTGATCAAATGGAATGTAACATCTTATCTCCATCTGTGGCAGATATTTTCAAGGGGATTGTATCTTCTTATGTCTGATTCACACCATGGTTTGCTGATGACTGCAGCAAAATTCCTTTACATGTGCTTCTGTACTGTGACGTGACATCACATGTTCTGAATACCATAGTACAATTGGGAATTCAGTTTTAATATCACATTCAAAATAACGATCTGGAGGCTGCAATGCCCCACATTTTGATATCTGGAGTTGCTCCTATTCATCACTGCCTGATACACTCTGGCAATTGTGGCTATCCTGCTTGATGCTGCACTTTCATTCACAGATAACAACTACCTCCTCTCTGATGCTGTCATGACTACACATTCATACCTCTATTGACAGCAATTACTTCACCATTGGAGATGAGCTGCAGAGTAAGTAACCTCCCCTCCCCTTGTATCTTTTTAGTTTGTGGCACTCAGACTTGGTTAAGGGATGCTTAGCAGACAGAACATGATTCATTGCAAAATCTAACATTGTTGTCTAAAACAAAAACATGTCTCTTTATTTTATGGAGCTAAAAATTCCTAAAATTTTGGTGGAAAAATCGTGCCTTGAAAGCCTAACAGGACTTACTATTTTACTTTGTTTATTGATTTGATCAGTAACACACTTCCTAGCAATGTGTAGAGCCAAACATTCTCATATTATCAGTTAAATTTTATATCCACTATCACACTGAAGTTTGACATTGGTGTATTACTTTTCCAAATTTATCTTTCACACTATGACAGTCCACATTAGCCTTTATACCTGTCGGGCGCTGATGACCTCGATGTTGAGTGCCCATAAACCCCAACACACACACACACACACACACTTTATACCTGTCCAGACTTGTCTTGTGAGTAGATGATACTGAATAAGGATGAGGATACTGTTTTGCACATTCTTTTCAAGTAAACTAAATAATCATTCACTATGGCTCTTTCATTTGATTCCATTACAAACTTTTCAAATAACTTTTGTGTGGCTCAACAGCTTGTAACCTCTCTGCACAAAACCCAAACAACTCTTACCGTGCATTCAGGTGCGTGTCTTGACAACCTATTACACAGGTACCCCTCTATGGTTTTGGTGTGATTCATAGCATTTGAGCATTGCTGAGTGCAATGGCAAGACTATATCACTATGTCCCTGCCAGAAAGAGGCATGCTCAGTTCCCAAAGCTCCAAAGAACCAGTGATGCTTAAGGGGTACAGTTTACTATGTCATACTGCTGTCAATTGTAGAATCCCTTACAATTGGTGACATGTACAAGAAAGTTTGATGAACAGTTATGTCTGATGCCTGCACATCAGTCCACAGTATTGTGTAAAGTGATTAAAAATTTTGCAAGTGACTCACCTTGAGAATGGCTGTACGGTTGTCAGCTGAATTAATAATATCACAGCTGTACACACGAAAAATAATGGAACAGTACCCTTGCTTGATGCCTAGGTGGTGACAAACACTTCCTTATGACCCTAGCTGACAATTGTTGCAAGATATCAAATGAACAGAGATACAAAAGTAAATTAAAACAGTAACATACCAGCCACTTGATCTACATACTATGTAAATATTTGTGTACTAGGTTTTCAAATCTTTATTAGCAATTGATAAATCAATTACCATTGCAAATACCTTATACAATAATTTGAAGAAAGGGGAAAGTGAAATTACAGTGGCCACAATCATGCTCAGATGTATGTAGTCAGCAGCATGTGAAAATATAGGCCATATTTCCGCTGAAAAAGTTTTGTTTCAGTAAAATGAAAGCCATATGGTACCAAAAAAGGCTTGTCAACACTTCAGTTGATGGAATGCAGCTGAAGTACAGAAATAACAATGCACTTTTTGTGCAAGCTGTTGGGGTGGCCGGCACTTGGATGGGTGACCATCCAGGCCACCAATGCACTATTGCCATTTTTCGGGGTGCACTCAGCCTCATGATGCCAATTAACGAACTACTCGACCGAATAGCAGTGGCTCCGGTCAAAGAAAATCATCATAATGACTGGGGGGAGCAATGTGCTGACCACATGCCCCTCCTATCCACATCCTCAGCTGAGGATGACGCGGCGGTCAGATGGTCCCAATGGGCCACTTGTGGCCCGAAGACAGAGTGCTTTTGTGCAACAAAGGGCAGGTTCCATTTAAGTGCAGTAGTGTTAAAACTCTAACTGTTTTATAACTGATTTAATACCTGTAGACACCATATTTTGAAAGAATCTTAACATAGTCATATGTTGTGTAAATGTCAGGACTGTTATGGACAAACAGAAAGAGAAGTGGCTGTATGCATCAAACGACTCAAATGACAAAATAATCGTGTGAGTTGTTTGTTCTTCCATAACTCATTTGAAAATACAGCTCACTGTTGTTAATAGGCATGTGTTATATGTGCGACATGAATTTAGTGTCTCACAATAATTAAAAAATGTATTTATGTACCTTTGTGTTTCAGTTATGTATACCCAACAATGGATGAACTAGCAGAGCAGCTAAACTTCGTGATGTCACACTTTGGCCTAAAGTCATTCATTGGTTTTGGTGTTGGTGCTGGAGCCAATGTACTATGCAGGTTTGCCCTGAATCACCCTGAAAAGGTTAGTTCATCAATATTTCTCAGAATACTAGTTATGTATTGTATTTTCATAGATAAAATGTTTTATTGGTGTTGTAATATCGCAGTTCTCAGTAAATCGTAACTGTCCAGATACTCTCTTAATAATGCATGCTGATATTTTATATTTATTGGGTGTGTCTGTGTGAATTCCAGAAAAAATAGGGCAGAAGATGATACTTCAAATACAAAATAGAGTTTTAATGGAAACACGTAACAAAAATCTAACCATTTTTGAAGTTTGTTAGTTTCACAGTTTATTTCCTACTTCTTTCCTACTGTCATTGTATGTCTCGCAGCTTTTCTCCCAGAGAGATTTCATTCTGAAATTTACATGGTTTGTATAGGAAGTGAATATTTCTAATAAAAATAAAATAAAAAATAATTTGCCCCATTGCTCTCAATGTTTTTTCCTCTTCTGTCTTAATAATATGTCAAAATTTTCCTTATACTAATTGCACTATAACTGTGTACAAAAAGTTAAATCAGAGACAGACTCTGACGAATGCTTGGATACAGAATTGAACAGCACAATTACCACACTTACGTTAAGTGACTGCATGCACCATGATGTGGATGTTTTGTGTACTCTATTTAAATGGTTCTGTAAGGCAATGGCTTCTCCTGTTCTTTTCCTTAATGCTGCACAATAAGTGATTTGTGTGATATTGAGAATGAAAAGTGAACTCTTGAAAATAGTTGTATCCTAAATAAATGATGTAATGTTGGTTGTTTGGAAATAATTAGTATCAAGCTCCTGATTTTCACTTAATTGTAAAACTAAATAAATATCTGGATGAAATGAGTTCTGCAGATGACAATAAAGTTTAAGAGTTGGTGTCAAAGTGGCTGAAAGTACGATTGTGACACTAATGCAATATTGACAGAAATCAAATGTTTCCAATGGGAACATAAAAAAATATTTTCTTTACTTCCAGTATCAACTTGGCAGAAAGCCTTTGGAGATAGAATAGTGTGACATACATTATTAGTTCAACTCTATACACAAAGGCAATGTGCTCATTTTATGAAAGGAACAAAATGCACGGGGGAAGTGTTGTCAGATAATTAAATGGTCTTGGAAAGTAATAATATGGGCATGATATATATGGTTACCCCCCATGAACCATGGACCTTGCTGTTGGTGTGGAGGCTTGTGTGCCTCAACGATGCAGACAGCCGTACCGTAGGTGCAACCACAACGGAGGGGTATCTGTTGAGAGGCCAGACAAACGTGTGGTTCCTGAAGAGGGGCAGCAGCCTTTTCAGTAGTTGCAGTCTGGATGATTGACTGATCTGGCCCTGTAACACTAACCAAAACAGCCTTGCTGTTGTGGTACTGTGAACGGCTGAAAGCAAGGGGAAACTACAACCGTAATTTTTCCCGAGGGCTTGCAGCTTTACTGTATGATTAAATGATGATGGCGTCCTCTTGAGTAAAATATTCCGGAGGTAAAAATAGTCCCCCATTTGGATCTCAGGGCGGGAACTACTCAAGAGGATGTCATAATCAAGTGAAAGAAAACTGGCGTTCTATGGATCGGAGTGTGGAATGTCAGATCCCTTAATCGGGCAGGTAGGTTAGAAAATTTAAAAAGGGAAATGGATAGGTTGAAGTGAAATATAGTGGGAATTAGTGAAGTTTGGTGGCAGGAGGAACAAGACTTTTGGTCAGGTGAATACAGGGTTATAAATACAAAATCAAATAGGGGTAATGCAGGAGTAGGTTTAATAATGAACAAAAAAAATAGGAGTGCAAGTAAGCTACTACAAACAGCATAGTGAACAAATTGTTGTGACCAAGATAGACACGAAGCCCACACCTACTACACTAGTATAAGTTTGTATGCCAACTAGCTCTGCAGATGATGAAGAAATTGATGAAATGTATGATGAGATAAAAGAAATTATTCAGATAGTGAAGGGAGACGAAAATTTAATAGTCATGGGTGACTGGAATTCGACAGTAGGAAAAGGAAGAGAAGAAAACATAGTAGGTGAATATGGATTGGGGCTCAGAAATGAAAGAGGAAGCCACCTGGTGGAATTTTGCACAAAGCATAACTTAATCATAGCTAACACTTGGTTCAGGAAACATGAAAGAAGGTTGTATACATGGAAGAACCCTGGAGATACTAAAAGGTTTCAGATAGATTATATAATGGTGAGACAGAGATTTAGGAACCAGATTTAAATTGTAAGACATTTCCAGGGGCAGATGTGGACTCTGACCACAATCTATCGGTTATGAACTGTAGATTAAAACTGAAGAAACTGCAAAAAGCTGGGAATTTAAGGAGAGGGGACCTGGATAAACTGAAAGAACCAGAGGTTGTACAGAGTTTCAGGGAGAGCAGAAGGGAACAATTGACAGGAATGGGGGAAAGAAATACAGTAGAAGAAGAATGGGTAGCTTTGAGGAATGAAATAGTGAAGGCAGCAGAGGATCAAGTAGGTAGAAACACGAGGGCTAGTAGAAATCCCTGGGTAACAGAAGAGATACTGAATTTAATTGATGAAAGGAGAAAATACAAAAATGCAGTAAGTGAAGCAGGCAAAAAGGAATACAAACGTCTCAAAAATGAGATCGACGGGAAGTGCAAAATGGCTAAGTAGGGATGGCTAGAGGACAAATGTAAGGATGTAGAGGCTTATCTCATGAGGGTTAAGATAGATACTGCCTACCTTTGGAGAAAAGAGATGGAAACCCAGTTCTAAGCAAGGAAGGGAAAGCAGAAAGGTGGAAGGAGTACATAGAGGGTCTATACAGGGGCAATGTTCTTGAGGACAATATTATGGAAATGGAAGAGGAGGTAGATGAAGATGAAATGGGAGATATGTTACTGCGTGAAGAGTTTGACAGAGCACTGAAAGACCTAAGTCGAAACAAGGCCCCAGGAGTAGACAACATTCCATTAGAACTACTAACAGCCTTGGGAGAGCCAGGCCTAACAAAACTCTACCATCTGGTGAGCAAGATGTATGAGACAGGCAAAATTCCCTCAGACTTCAAGAAGAATATAGTAATTACAATCCCAAAGAAAGCAGGTGTTGACAGATGTGAAAATTACCAAACTATCAGTTTAATAAGTCACAGCTGCAAAATACTAACGCAAATTCTTTACAGATGAATGGAAAAACTGGTAGAAGGTGACCTCGGGGAAGATCAGTTTGGATTCCATAGAAATGTTGGAACACGTGAGGCAATACTGACCCTACGACTTATCTTAGAAGAAAGATTAAGGAAGGGCAAACCTACATTTCTAGCATTTGCAGACTTAGAGAAAGCTTTTGACAACGTTGAATGGAATACTCTCTTTCAAATTCTGAAGGTGGCAGGGGTCAAATACAGGGAGCAAAAGGCTACGTGCAATTTGTACAGAAACCAGATGGCAGCTATAAGAGTCAAGGGACATGAAAGGGAAGCAGTGGTTGGGAAGGGAGTGAGACAGGGTTGTAGCCTCTCCCCAATGCTATTCGATCTGTGTATTGAGCAAGCAGTAAAGGAAACAAAAGAAAAGTTCAGAGTAGGTATTAAAATCCATGGAGAAGAAATAAAAACTTTGAGGTTTGCCAATGACATTGTAATTCTGTCAGAGACAGCAAAGAACTTGGTAGAGCAGTTGAATGGAATGGACAGTGTCTTGAAAGGAGGGTATAAGATGAACATCAACAAAAGCAAAACAAGGATAATGGAATGTAGTCGAATTAAATCAGGTGATGCTGAGGGAATTAGATTAGGAAATGAGACACTTAAAGTAGTAAAGGAGTTTTGCTATTTGGGGTGCAAAATAACTGATGATGGTCGAAGTAGAGGGGATATAAAATGTAGACTGGCAATGGCAAGGAAAGCGTTTCTGAAGAAGAGAAATTTGTTAACATCGAGTATTGATTTAAGTGTCAGGAAGTCGTTTCTGAAAGTATTTATCTGGAGTGTAGCCATGTATGGAAGTGAAACATGGACAATAAATAGTTTAGACAAGAAGAGAATAGAAGATTTCGAAATGTGGTGCTACAGAAGAATGCTGAAGATTAGATGGGTAGATCACGTAACTAATGAGGAGGTATTGAATAGAATTGGGGAGAAGAGGAATTTGTGGCACAACTTGACTAGAAGAAGGGATCGGTTGGTAGGACATGTTCTGAGGCATCAAGGGATCACCAATTTGGTACTGGAGGGCAGCGTGGAGGGTAAAAATTGTAGAGGGAGACCAAGAGATGAATACACTAAGCAGATTCAGAAGGATGTAGGCTGCAGTAGGTACTGGGAGATGATGAAGCTTGCACAGGATAGAGTAGCATGGAGAGCTGCATCAAACCAGTCTCAGGACTCAAAACCACAACAACAACAACAACAACATATATGGTTAGAGCTCAATCAATCCAAAACCCAAGGGGTACTAGTTGTTCATTCTAGGGTAATTAGCCCAAAATATCAGTAAACTTTACCATCTTTAATCCTAAATGAGGCAAATATCATCTTCTCTCATTCAGCAAAGAGTTTAGGAGTAATAACAGATGAAAATTTAAATTTGACTGAGCACGAACACAGAGATTTCCATAGCCTCTGTCTTCTCAACTGTCTTATCAACAAACACTGCCCCTCATACCTTTCCTTGGCCTTAAGGCTCTTACCTGAACAACGTGGCAGAAACACCCATCCAGTCAAAGCAAAATTCTTTGTGTCCCACTCAATCATTCAGCCACTTTCTTGAAATCTTTCTCAGTAGCAGGTTCCTGATTCTGGAGTGATCTCCCACTTTTTATTAGTGAATTGAATAATATCTCCAGGATCAGAAGACATTTAATGACATGTCTACTAAAGCAACAATAGGGATTACCAATGCTCCTCTATGCATTCATCAACCATGTATATCCTTCTCTCCAACCAGATACCTCTCTTCCTAGTGCTGTTAGCTGGTGCACTCTTCGTAAATTTAATTTCGCAAGGAATTGCTACACTATATCAGAAAAAATCTATCTTGTACATCTGTAAATTCTTCTTATATCTGCCACTATCATCATTGTTATTATTGACATTATTGTTGTCATCATCATCATCATCATCATCATCATCATCACCACCACCATCATCATCATCATAATTACTACTACTACTACTACTACTACTACTATATTGTCATTATTACTGGCAGTATCTGCTGCAATACAAGTGTTGCCACTATTAATTTTACTAGTTCATTGTCAATATTATTTACTCACATTGCCACTTCTGGCACTCAAATAATTTTAACACTATTTTTAATATTAATTTTTTTTTTTAGGAAACTGTGATGTAAAGAAGGTGCTGTATGTGTGAAACCCTGGTCTGATGTAAGGGAAAGCCTTATGGCCCTAATTAGATCAGGTTAAATAAATAAATGAGTAAAAACACAATTAAGGAAGAGGAAACAGGCTTGAAATGCATACAGCACAAAATAAATAATGATTAAGAAAATGGTTCAAATGGCTATGAGCACTATGGGACTTAACTTCTAAGGTCATCAATCCCTAGAACTTAGAACTACTTAAACCTAACTAACCTAAGGACATCACACACATCCATGCCCGAGGCAGGATTCGAACCTGCGACCATAGTGGTCGCATGGTTCCAGACTGTAGCACCTAGAACCGCTCGGCCACCCTGGCCAGCAAATAATGATTAGGAGAATACAGTCTGGTTATTAAGAGAAAAATAGTTTTAGAGGTATGAAATTTTCACTCTGCAGTGGAGTGTGTGCTGTTATGAAACTTCCTGGCAGATTACAACTGTGTGCCAGACAGAGACTTGAACTTTGAGACCTTTGCCTTTTGTGGGCAAATGCTCTACTAGCTGAGTACCCCAAGGCACGACTCACGACCTGCCCTCGCAGCTCTAATTCCGCCAGTACCTTGTCTGCTGTAAATGGTGAATCTCTTTTGTTGTATCTTGTTTCATTACAAATCCCTGAAGGGGTAGAGAACCCCTTCCGAATTGTACAGGACAGAGTGTAATTCATTACATAATTTTCATACAACTTGAGAAGTGATTTTCCCTGATTCCAGTATGTCTCTCATTTATCTGGTTGTAGCATTACATGGCTGATTGCAATGAGACAATACTCATTTATATAAAAATGGCAATTTTTGAGTTTTGCCCCCCCCCCCTCCCCCCACATAAATTTCTGTGGATGCCCATGCCTGTAGATTCTCCTTCTTGATGGTATCTACAGAATATTACAAATGAATGAGTGAGACATTATTAATGGTATTTTTAGATTTTGGAAGTAAATAGGAGATAAAAGGAAACTTGGATAGTAAAGTAGAGATTGAATGAGTGTGCAGCAAATTTAGTGCAACAGATAAAAATAGTAAACTATGACATTTATTGTGAAACACTTAGTATTCTACTTGTCATTTCACCCAAACACCAGTTATGTGACACTAAAAAGATAATCTGAGTGCCTTGTATAGTCTTTTCTTTTAACCAAGTATACATTCAAACATATAAATGTCTGTGTTCACATATCCATCAGCCTTCCCACTTCCTACATTCTCTATTGTTATTGGACCTTTATGTTCATACTTTCTCATTTTTACAGGTGGAAGCACTTTGTTTGGTTAATTGTGTATCGACACAAGCAGGCTGGATTGAATGGGGGTATCAAAAACTGAATGCTCGTCATCTTCGCTCAAAAGGAATGACACAGGGTGTACTTGATTACCTTATGTGGCATCACTTTGGAAGAGTAAGTTCATCATTCTAAAGGATAGTGTTGCATTTATTATAAATCAAAATAAAGTAGCTGCAACCAAGAAAAAGAGTAATCTATTCATCCAAAAGACAAATCATTTGTTATAATTACAGATTGGTATGAATTCAAAGTAGTATAAACTGGCAGGCTCGATGATGTTAGTGTAGTGCTTTCATTTACAAATGTGTTGCAAAGGTGGAAGTTAGTAACCAACAGTTACTCTTCCATTTACTTTTTGTAAATCAGGCTGCACTGCAGTACAGATTCTATGTACGCTGAATAAAATGATCACTGACAGTTAAAAAAACACCAGTGGCATTATTCCTTTCTCAGGTAGTGATTATATTAATGCAACAATGACTGTTACTGGGAGTAGGCAGTACATTACAAAAAGATACAAATTATAATGTTGAGATGCTTCAGAAATATAATGGTATTATTATGCCAACTTAGATTGCACATAATTATGTGAATCAGATTGAATATTTGCTGTTACTTCATACAACCGGTGTACCAACAAAGAATTTTATAATGTGGGAAATGAATATGTGTAAAGTATTCTTTAATAACTCAGGGAAGCTGTACAAAAATATATCTGTTGTCTCATATAGTTCTCCCAGTTTTTAATTATTAATTACCAAATACATTACCAATGCTAAGAAAATTTTGTAAGTTATATAGAATCACCAATTTTAAACATGTAAAACTAGAGTTACTGTTGAGTTATTATTAGTTGATTGCTAAGTATTCAAACTATCAAGTTGCTTGTGCTATAACTTCCAAGTGCTATACAAATAAGGTTCGCCATGAGTCTGTATTTTTGCCACTATTCTTATCACACTGGACCATCTAAAGCTCAATTGTCAAATTTATGTACCTCATATCCCAAATTAAGTTCTAGGCTACATTAATTTCTCAAAAGAAAATTTAATCCAGCCTTTTGGATTGCTGTGCTTGTTACATTAGTGAAACAAGAAGAAATAATTGCTTTCATTGCTTTAAAAATTCAGAGTGGGAATAAAAGTGTTAAGTATAATGACAGGGATATAACACACAGGACTTCCAGACATTATATAAATACAATACCATAATTTAATGGAAAACCCTCTATGTACACCCCAAGGGAGGGGGAGAAAAAGATAGACAGAGAGAGAGCTATAGATTAGTTGTTAGTTTAATGACTATAATAGAATATGTGTAACATATCTTACCTTTGTGCGGTGTAGTAGCAAAAAAAGTGATTAATTTTAAAATTTCAGGGCACAGAAGAACGTAATCATGACTTGACGCAAGTATATCGTAGTTACTTTGAACATCGTGTCAACCCTGTGAACTTGGCATTGTTCATTGATAGCTACATTCGCCGCACAGACCTCAACATTGTACGTGAACTTGACCCAGCTCGCAAGAAGGAGACGCGCACACTGTCAATGCCTGTCATGAACATCACAGGTGCTCTTTCACCCCATGTGGAAGACACTGTCACACTTAATGGAAGACTGGATCCAACTAATTCCTCTTGGATGAAGGTAATCACTCTGTACCATCACATATTTTGTGGAAGACATTAACATTGGTAGTTAATAGTTTGATGCTAAAGTATAGCCTACAATATAACGATAGATACTCTTTAATGCTTTATTCATTAATTTAATTTTGCATACAATACACATACATCAGTAGCCTGAAATAAATTGCTGGGAACATAAATGTCACACTACTTGTGTACACACGCAAAGAGAGAAAACGTCATCTCAGAAAAGTCCTGTTACTATATTCTAGACAGACAAGTTTATAAGCATTGCCTGCATAAAACTCCCATTCATCTTTAATTCTAATTCTTATGTCCTATCCCACCACTGTCCTGCCCCTCTCATCTTACCAGCATTAAAATTTCTGGGATCAATTAAAATCAAACAATTCTTTTATTTTTCATATAATTGAGTGTGCCTAGAAGTGAACTCTCTTGTACCTGGTGATACTTTCTTCATATCAGAGTTTCAGTTTTCAAGTCTCAGAATGACTTAAATCATAACCCACCCTGTCCAGGGTTAAAGAGAAAAATAATTTATCAAATAGGCCTATTGACCTAGTCAACATGAGACTCGGTGATCATCACTGTGCTTTCATTAAAACTGCTACAGTCTAGGTTGCTTAACCTCACTCTGCTCACACTCAGCGTGCCAGAAATCTGCACACATATTCTGATACAAACTATCTTGTTGCAAGGTATACCTATACACAAGATACAGTTCACTAATAGACATTCTATAATTGGGAAGTCACTGTAGTGTTGTCTGCATGATTACAATAATAATCACAATTCTTGGGCTAATAAGGATGGTGTTCCCAAAGCTAACTTACATGACTCATTCTATTACTGTAATAATAATTTACGATTTCCAGATAATAATTTTACAACACTGGTAGTCAGAAATTTTTATCATAATTTATTTTATATGAGGCACTGTGAACCATAAGGGTCCAAAGCACAGACGCAAGTTTTGAGAAAAAATAGATTTTTCTGAAAATCAAACTTGTAGACAAACTGCCGGTCTCAAGGTCTGACTTGTTTTTTAATCATGTCCCAACATTCTATATTTCCCAAGAGAAAATAGTGTACCCACTTTTTGTTATGAAATATTAATTAACATTTAGTGTTATGTGTATTATTAATGTTAATCACAAAATTTCTATTTATAAATTAGTGATAATAGTGTTTTTGACAGCTGTGAAGTGTGTAATTAATGTGAAACTAAAATCACAATATAAGAACAGATATTAAATGCACCGTACACACAATTATGATCTGTTCTAACACTTCATGGGCCTCATTATCACCAATTTCATTAAGTATGTTTTGTGCATGAAGTTTAGATAAAACTGCCAAAATACCTCCAATTACAAAGTACTACTTCATGCATGTTGTAGACACTAAATTATGTTGGAAACCTTAGATAACAAATGAGTAGCACAGAGCAACAAAATTATTCTTTGTGCTTTGGGCCCATATCAAAGTGAATATCAGAGAAATCGGTGAGACACCTTTCCATTTGTATGTACGATATGGGCCTACAGCATAGGCAAAACTGGCTTGCCATATGATTAACAGATGCTACATCCTCAAATTTGACGATGGTGTGCTTTACACCCTTGTGATTCTCAGCACCTCATATAATATTCTGTCTTGCTGTAACTAATGCTTTTTTATGATTGGACTTAGCATTCCTCTGCTCACTAACCTATTATTCTGATTTCTTCTCCAAGCTTCTACAATGAAGCCAGTTCTTTGTGTGTAATTATCCAGCTAATAATAAAACATTCTGTGTTACTTTGAACTTATTTGATTACATCATACTTACATGTAAATTGAAATTTTTACTATTAAATGTAGTTGTTAAAAGTTCTCATTCCTGTCATCACCATCTACATCTTTACTTTTTGGGAGTAAAATAGCATGACTATTTATTCATCATTTTCAGTTGTCCAAGAAAATTTATGTAATTAATTTATGTAACTGATTACAGCAGAGTAAGTTTGCTTTATATCTATACACTCAAACTTTATCATTGTTGAGAAACACTTTTGAAACACACTTAAGTGCTTTGTAGTCATATATGCTCCTGAATGTATGTAGTCTTTCATTGTTTGGCTGCTTATCTTATAGCGAGCAGAGCATTCCACCACATTTTTCTTCATAGATTTGTTGTAACTGGATTATTATTTGAACATGCCTTTGACTATGCTCATGAACTTCATTAAGATTAAACTTATCATTTCAAGATTTTATATTTATTAGTAGAATAATGTAATGCAATTTGCTTTATGATAATTATAAATTTTACTACCATTTTGGAAATGCTTATTTAAAATCACCACACTTCATCCTATTTCTGCTACAGAACTTCATATACTTGCAATATTAATGGGGATGCAACAGAAAATTATTTTTATCTGACTGCCACAAGTCTGAGCCCATAAGTTGAATTAGTAGTTAAAAGTGGTTTTGTAACTGTATTTGATACGAGTTCCACACACTTGAGCAGTATTCTAGGATGAACAGCATGATTGTTTTGTAAGCAATCTCTTTTGTAGGCTACTGCTTTTCTCCCAACATCTTACTAGTGAACCAAAGTTGCCACATGCTTTACCCACGATTGAGCCTATATGATCATTACTATTTCATATTCCCACAAACTGTTCACCCAGATATTTATACAAGTTGACTGATTACAAGAGTCACTCATTTATGTTGTAGTCATACTAAATTTTTTTTTTTTTTTGTGAAGTGTCACAGTTTGATTTATCTGAACACTTAAAACAAGTTGGGAATCTTTGTATCACTTCCATATGTTTCCAAGATCTGACTGGACATGTATGCAGCTTTTTTCAGGTACTACATTATTATAGCTAACTGCATCATCTCAAAAATTCTTAAATTGTTGTTAATATTTCCTATCAGACCATTAATGTATAATATGAACAGAAAGGGTTCCAACACATTTCCCTGGGTATGCCTGAAATTACTCCTGCATCTTATGTGACTATCTATCCAAGATAACTTACTGCATCCTCTCTAGTAAGAAATCTGAAAATCAATTGCAAATTTTGTTTGATGCCTTTTACAGTTTTCATTTTGTCAATAAGTGCTGACATGTAACTGGGTCAAGGGTCAAATGTTTTTTGGAAGTCAAGGAATACTGAATGCATCTGATTACTTTCATTCTTGGCTTTTAGAATGTCGTGTGAGGAAAGCACGAGTTTGGTTTGAAATGACCGACATTTTCAGAGTCTGTGCTAGTTAGCATGGAAGAGGAACCCCATTGATTAACTCTACATAGTGCTTTGCTGCACCATTGCTGAAGAGTAATTACCATCATTATCATGTTACAGCTGCCTCCAAATCTGAAAAGTCTCTTATATTTTGCATGTACTTGCCATATTTCATAGCTAACTTTTAGAAAAGATGCAAATATGAATGGCATCCTAATTTCACTTATTTATTCATTGCTAGTTATCCTTTACAGTCAGGTGTCACACAAGCTTGAATCTGACAATATAGTGCAACTTTCTTTCTCATGATGCTTTGTAAAATGAACTGTCATGAACATGGGGTTGTCCTTCACATTGGGGGAGGGGAATTAGATGGAAGAGTGAATCAATGAATGAATTGAATTTGGTGGCCAATGATTCTGAAGTGTTAATATTTCTGCAACTAATGAATTTCATTTACACCATTATTCTTATTTGCCTTTTTTATTTATATGTGGAGTCATGAATGATGATGGTTGAGATAAGCCTTGTTATGTGCATCTACATTGTGCATTCTTTAACAGCCATTGAGCATTCAGTAGGGTTCAGAGTGTTCTGCTGTGAATGTTGCAGCCAATATGAGAATTAAATGGGATTGTAGCAAATTATTTAGTAAATTTTTGTTACATTTGTTGTGAGTTGTCACTGATGTTAGTGGTAAGCGACAAATTCTATGTAAGCAAATGAAAGACATAATGTGCAGAATGCAAGCCTCCTTAAAAAGTGCAAAGCACATGTAACACCTACCACATTTGTTACTTGTAACCAGCAACACTACAATCCCCATCAGTGTCTCGATCTGGGTGAACTGCCATCATTCATGAGTTGGACAGTGGTAATGCTAAAGATCAATTTTTTTTACCCCTGAGTTGCTCTCTTGCTTTGCATGTGTTCGACTTTTTCAAAATAATAAACCAAAGGATTTTAGAGAATTATCAGGCTAATAAATTATTTTATAAACATCAGACAATTTTTGTTAAAGACTATTTTTATATGAAACAAATCAGAAAAAAGATAGAAAGATCTATTTATCAGACAGCTCTAGGCATACAAACAAACAAAAATATAGCAGTAAGGCTTGTGTTTTGAATCAGTTGTTGCTTGCCTGACAGAAGATGGGACTGGAATGGAAGCTTAAGTCCTTGTCCCACTAACCTAAGTCAGTTCTGTGTTTAATTGCTGAAGAGTAGAATTTCATCTAGCATTGAACCTCCACTTTTTCAGCTTGTTTGTGGTTAAAAAATTGGGCATTTTCTATCAATTTTTTGTTTCTGTGTTAGTTTACTACAATTTTTCAAGCATAACTTTTCTAAGCTTATTTGGCTGTAATTTAATTTTTGTGATGCTTATTTTTGAAGATGAATTGGCAAATAAATTCATTGCACTCTTCAGTCACTGTTATGTGATCTAAATTTAGCATACTAAGAGTCAGTAGAATGACGTATTTAGATATCATGTGTAGTCTCCTGCTACCACAGAAGTGAGAAACTTTGAGTAACCCTCAAATATGTACTTCAGTGACAACATTACATTTGTTCTCTTCTATGTTGACAGATACAAGACTGTGGAATGGTGTTAGAAGAACAACCGGGGAAGGTCAGTGAAGCATTCCGTCTGTTCCTTCAGGGGCAGGGATATGGTAAGTGATGGGAGCAAATTTCACACCCATTAACCTTCAGCTAGTCAAAATACCTTTATGGACTACCTTTATTTTTTAAATGTAAACTTTGTGAATCCTCAGAATCCAGATCTTTGTTTGTTCCTTAGTTCTTTCTGCCTGTCAGCTGAAGTTTACACACAGTTCGTATGTGAACAGTGTGTATATCAGCCTGAGATCTTGTATACCAAAAGAATTTATTATCATGGCAGTCATTTGGTGTGACAGTCAAATAACAATATTCTGCTATGAGAAATTATAAAATTATCTGTGTCCTCAGAATACTCGAAATTGCAGTCACAGAAAATAATAATACTGAGAGCTATAAATTTGAAACTTAACTGCAACAGAGAGGGTGAAAGTGGAATATTATTGTTTTATGTAGTGAGACTAAAAAAAGTAATGTCATACAATTATAAAAAGACCCTAAATCATAGTGCAGCTTCTAGTCTGTTTATACAAAATAAACTGAATGCTAGTACTCCAGAGGCAAAAAATATTTAAATTAAAGCACTTACCAACAAACTGTCAGGAACTCACTAATGGTGAAGAAGACATTATTCTCAGTCACACACCATAAACAAGTTTCAGATGGAAAAATCAAACTGACAAATATAGTATAGAGATGAACATGTACTGTTAGAAATTTAATTCATTTACAATTTTCTGTCTGCATTTACCAGCTGCAGCATTTAACAGCCAGTAATTATCGAAATGACTAACACAAAGTAGAGAAACATGTCTGAAATATGTTATTTCCCACATTAAAGTGAAAATGTACGTATTATACATATATCATCACTGAGACAACCCTTATTTAAAGTTAACTTACACTGATATTGATTTTAAATTTAGAAACATTATTATTAATTTTTTTTAAAATTCAACCTGTTTCATCCCCTGTTATGAACCTGCTTCCTGAAGTATACTGAACTGCTCCCTTCACATGGTAGTCATTTCTTTAACAATGATACATTCATTTAAATTTCTGCTTTGCTAAGATCAGAAACGTCAGTAACAATATTTGCATTTGCATACCTCAGGCTTTTTTCTCTTAAAATTTCACTTCTAAAAATCATGAAAAGTTGTCACATGTCAGTCCTTTTTACAGTAAGGCTCTTTCTCTTGATACAGGCAAATAGCAAACCTTTTGATCACATTTCTGGAAATTCTATTGTGATAATTTTCTTCTGTTTCTCTTTGTGAATATTCATATTATGTTATTCTCTATGTTTGCTTGAGTTGCTACTGTTTCTTGCTGGATATGTGTTACAGCTTGACAGTTGCCTCTTTCACAATAAGAATAACAAATAGGCTATGTCATTTTTTGCCATATGTTTTGGTCTTATTCCTCATTTAGTAGTCTCAGTGTCTGCAGTTGCAGGAACATTGCAGTTTCTCTTCCTTTTGCCTTATCGTTTAATTTCTTTCTTTACATAGTTACTTTAAGGAAGCAGAAGTCTTTTCTCTAGATTCAGGTATTGAATAGTACTGTACGTTGTAATTGTCTCTTCCACTTTTCCCTCCTCCTTTCCTCGTGCCTTCTTACTGGCGTTGATACAGCTTGTATACCTTTCAGAGGAGCTATGACCATATCTGTTCATGTTACAATTAAAACTTGTTTATTGAGTTGCTTCAGTGCTGTTGAAAATTTAAAATTTTTATTCTGATCCTATATTATGTAATGATAGTGTGTTTGAAACTGGGAAGTTCCTTGTGTACTGATTACACTTAATTCTTCAGATCTGTTTACATAAAATGTAAATTTTGGAATGAGTAACTGTTTTTATATTTATGTAATAATTTAAACAGTTATATAAGGTGTAATATTTAAGAATGCACTGATTTTTGCATTTAACACTACAGTGGAGCCAACATTATATAGAATATTCTAAATATGTAAGTAACTGATACACTATTATTTAGTAATTTCTATTTTGTTTAAGTGCAAGTACTTTGTAGCATGCAAAACTGATATGTATTGTGTAAAGGATATGTTTGTAATGGCAAGCTGCTTTCAATAAAATATTAATAAATCTTAATCTTCTAATTCACAGCATTACTGGTACTTGTGCTCTGTTTAGTTAGGTTCCATAATGCTGGTTTTACAATGGAAGTGAATCACTTATTTCTTGAGCATGAGAGAAGGTCCTCAGTATCTTCTAAAATGGTATTATCTCTCTCTTGCCTTGTGAATCTGTGTTGTTCTTTGTGAATGAGAAATAATAAGGATATTCATGTTAACTTCTTAAAATAAATTCCAGACTACCCATACAAATGAATATAGTATACAATGTATAATTATTTCTATTACAATCTTTTCTTGAAGGTTCTTTTTTAATAGTAGTAAAAAGAGTGTTGATGTGTAGAAACATAACAAGTGTGATTTATACTACATTAATGAATGATACTACATTAATGAATGAATGGTAGACCATAGATGTTGCTCTGAATTGCCACATTCTGAACTGCTTCATGAGAAAGTAAATATGCAGCCTATGAAAATAAATCGCTGAAAAGAAAGGTGAAAGAATATAATCAGTGGGTTACAGCAATTATCAGTATGCAGAAGGAATAAAAAATTCCTAGGAGTATTGAAGACAATGTTTTGAAAATGCATTTTGTGCAATAAACTCCCTTCTTGGGTCCTTATATGGGTTTCAATGCAACATTTGCACCATTATCAATTTCTGTTATGTTTTCCCTTCATGGGTGCTTATATGGGTTTCAATGTGCCATTTGCACCACTATCAATTTCTGTTATATTTTCTGGGTATTTTGAGGTAAGAGATCCATGCTCTCTGATGGTTCATTATAGAGTAACTGCATTTCATTTGATTTCTTACCTTAATTATTATGTCTGTATTGCAACAAAAATATTTGCACAATGCGTCAAAGGTCAGTAGTATGCGCTCTGTCTCTTGTTTAGAAAAAGACTTGTTTCATTCATTCACAGTACTTCCTGTTGACAACAGCTATGACCACTTTACTTGTCACCTTTAGGGTTACATTCAGTACGCCTGAGTATGCAGGGTTAGTTGATACACAGCAATGTGGGTAGGTCTGCTGCTCAAGACACAGCTGATATACACCTTGTGTATGGCTTCACTGAATGCAACTGAAGATCAGTGCAACAAAGTTATACTGAGCTGATCACAAAGAAATGGCAATGACATCTTAGTGCTTTTACATCTGTACCTAGGCACCTTTAAGAAAATAGACACTTTTGTATTGCTTTCTCACTGTTACAATGGCATTTTCGAAGAAAAATTGTAACTGGGATAATAAACCAATTGAATTATCATTGCACTATTACTCTGTATTGAGCCACCAAAATGCTCAGAAAAGTTTCCTGAACAAACTTCGAAATTTTATCAGTAGTGTTAGGGTTTATCCTGTGACACATCAGTAAATTGCTCGTATACTCATAATTAAGTGAATTCCTCTACAGAGCATGAATAACACCTTTTGTTCACAGTGTTATCTGCATACAATTGAATCTTTTCTACAAGGCTACAAGTCCTGGTTCATATTATTTGTAAAGTTCCTCAGTTTTTGATTCCAGTTTTGCTCACTAGAACATCAGGAATGTATATATTGTCTGATTTATGCAATTTCTGTTTGAAGTGCAGCGATTTAGTGTTGATGTGACTGTGGTAGCACTTTATAATTTGAAGAGCACTGCGATGAAGTAAATATTTATATTGATTAAAATGTGGGAAGCACTCTTCTTTTAGCCCAGTATTTGCTTTGTAATGGTACACTGAAGCACAGTTATTGTCAGGCACATTCGAATATGTGTTTGTTCATCTTACAGAGATGAATGATTAATCACACATATTAAGATACATCAAATTTAATATAGACTAGTGTATAGTGTATTGTATTAAGCCCAATACTTCTGAAGTTATAGTGGCAGGAATATGTGATATGTGATAAAGAAAACTGTAAGAGAGATTATTGAAGACTGAGAAGATCACCTCAAAAAACTTTCATTGATTGAGATTTGCAAGACAGTTTTTCACAAACCATTTAAATAAACATTCAGGAAGCAAACAATTAGGTCACTGCTGCAATGTATTCATGGAAACATCCAACTGATGAAGCCAGTGCTATTGTGAATAACATACTGTAACTTGAGCCGTTACCAATAGTAGCAAACTATTGTTGTTTGGGAGAGGGGGAACAGGACAGAAGGTTGACATTAAATCTGATAGTCATATTAGTGCACATAAAGAAGGTCTTTATAAGGCAAATTTATGGACAAATGATCAACTGAAAATCTGCTGTTTCCCAATAAAAATGCAGCTTTATGGGGAAGAATACAGTGTATTCATTCAGATGGATTTGGATTGAAGGACACTGAGATCACTTTCAGTGTCGTCCATATCCAACTCAATTACCCAGTTCAAAAGTTGTTTATCTGTGCTAGTCTTGTTTCAAAACTGAAAGTATTATCCTTACTTTTGGAAAGAATTTGATTCTCTGGTTCATGAAACAATGCTTATGAGTTTTGTGACACATCTTTCATGAAACTTCATTTGTCCTGTTTATTATTGTTCTCATCTCCCTTAACTGGGTTACTGATCTATGCTTACAGCAGGTCATGGCCAGTAATTGTGCTGCTTGTCACCTCTTCCCACATCTGACTAAGCAATCAGTTGAACATCAGTGTGCATGTTATCATATGAGAGACGCAGTCAGAATGAATTTTCATTTCACAGCCGAGTGTGCACTGATCTGAAAATTCCTGGCATATTAATGCTGTGTTCTGGATAGGGACTCAAACCTGGGAGGTTTGCCTTTTGTAATCAAGTACTCTACTGATTGATCCATCCTGTGTGACTTATGACCTGCTCACACCTGTTTACTTGTATCAGTACTCCTCTCTTACCTTCCAAACTTCTCAGATGTTCTGCATCTACAGTAGAGCTTGAAAACTTGTAATATTTATGTTGTGACACAGAATGTAATTTTGCTGATAATTAGACAAGTTGCTCCTGTATCAGTTACAATAAGATCTGAAGATGGTTCTTGTTGAATTAAAATCAACCATTTTAAAAATGAAAGCAATGTAGAGGGCAATAAAATCTGTTGTATAAAAGTGATTACAGATTTTCTCTGAAGACTAAAACGTCAATTTTTGCGAAGTTTGTATTTTATATCCTTTCTAGTTTCAGATACCTTCAGTTATTTTGCTGCCCACATATCAAAACTCATCTACTATTTCCTAATCTAATTCCCTCAGTATCGCCTGATTTAATTTGAACACATTCTATTACCTGTCTTTTACTTGTGTTGATGTTCATCAAATGACCTCTTTCTGAGACACTACCCACCTGTTCAACTGTTGTACCATGTCCTTAGCCATCTGTGACAGAATTACAATGTCACCTGCAAATCTCAAATGTTTTAATTTCTTCTCCTTGAACTCGAATTCCCTTTCCAGATTTCTCCTTGGTTTCTTCATAGCTTGCTCAATGAGAAGAATGAATAACATTGGAGATAGGTTACCTCTCATTCAAATGATGATGAATGTGAACCAGCATGTTTATTGTGACATTGCAAGTCAAACCTACTTATGATGCTATTTTTGAGATCCAAGACTGAAAAATACAATAAAAGAGTTTAATTTACAAGTTGGTCATTGTGTTCACCTTAGGCAGTATGCCTAGCCGACTGATACACAATACATTCAATTTGGGATGTATGACACTTTCCATGTAATTGAGTGAGGTGGTGCAGATTGTAAGGCATAAAAGTCATGTTTAGGAGAACGGGGGTTCAACTCTCTAGGGTTTCCTGCATTTTCCAGAAATCACTTCATGGGAACAAGTGAGAATTAAAATAAATAAATAACAACAAAAAAATTAAAAAAAAGAAAAGTCAGCTATTTCCTGTAACTTTTTTGTTGAATCCAAGCTCTGTGTCTAATAAGTGTGTTAATATATATTTCTTACATTTTTCTTCCACTCTGTATGTCATGTGTACTCATATAACAATATTCCTTTTCTAGTCATTCACAACATTGAATGTGAATTACCTTTGTGGCTTTTGTGTCAAATTCATGGCTTTTGTAAGTCATGTTCTGATGCAGATCCACTCTAACTAAAATTTAAGTTCTGTCATTTTCTTGCATTCTAAAATCTGTTTGACTGAATTAAGGTCCCTATCATCTAATTGGAGCTTGATGACTTCTTATGGAAGCTCTCATTTCAACAATTTAGTTAGTTTTATTCCTCTTATACCTCTCCCCTCATATCCTCTCATACAGTCTTAGGTGTAATGTTGGTGGCACTTTTGCATTTGAATAGAACAAGGGACTAACCAATTCCCAACCTGACTGTTGCATGAAAAAGGTTTACTACTGTGTTCCAACTTTTCTCAGTCTTTCATAAAAGATTAAAAGCAACATACACAAACAATAACTTGAGTAGTATCTTAGTAACAGAGCATATGTTGACAGACAATATAAATCATTCATATATGTTAGTAAAGAAATGTTTTCCATGGGAATTACATTGCTTCTGTCAGGTATAGTGTTATGCCTATTGCAGAATACCGATATTGCGTAATATATATACTATCTCATCTTAAGTATCCAGACACCCCTATCTAATGTAAAATTCACTGCTACATGTCATGAAATGTGAACCTGCCAGTATAAAAGGAGATGGGAAGTACTGTGTCATCAGTAGAGAAGCTGTAACAACAGGAGAGCTTAGTGACTTCGAATGTGGAGCAGTCATTGGATGTGACTAGAGAAACAAATCCATGAGGGACACTTCAGCCTTTCTAAAACTACCCAAGTCAACTCTGTTGGTGATGTAATTATGAAATAGAAATGTGAAGGAATAACCGCATCTAAACTTAGTAGACCTTGTGTACTGATGGACAGGGACAGTTGAGCATTATGGTGGGTGGTTGTAAAAAGAAATCAGCAGAAGGAATCAATTGTGAGTTGCAAAGCACTACCGGCAGGTGAGCTAGCACTATGACTCTGCATAGTAAGGAGAAAGAATGAATTTACAATGGTCGAACAGCTCCTCATAAGTCACTAGTCACTGCTAAGCAATGCTTGAAGTGGTGTAAAGAGTGATACCACTGGACAGTGAGTGACTGATAACAAGTGATTAGGAGTGATGACTCACCCTGTATCCTATGACAGTCTGATGGAAAGCTTCAGGTCTGGAGAATTCATGGAGAATGTTATGTGCCATTGTGTATAGTGCCAACAGTGGAGTTCAGAGGAGGCGGTGTTACAGTATGGTGGTGGTTTTAGTGGCTTGGGTGTTGTCCTCTTATTGCACTTACAAACCACAATGCTAAATTCAGAAAGAAATGAATTCATTTTACAGCATTGTGTGCTGCATACAGTATAGGAACAGCTTGGAGATGATGATTGTATAAGCATGATAATGCACCCTGTCATAATGCAGTATCTGTGAGGCAAATGATTTATGGCAATAACATTCCTGAGATGGACTGGCTTGTCCAGAGTCTTAACCTTTGTGATGAATTAGACAGTCAACTTTGCTCCAGATGCCAGCAATCAACATCACTACTTTCTCTGGTTTTGGCTCTTGAGGAAGAATGGGCTGCCATTCCTCTGTAGACACTCAGACACCTCACTGAAAGTGTCCCTAACAGAATTCAAGCTGTCTTAAAAGCCAAAGGGTGGATAAATCCCACATTAATATCCACTAATAGGTGTGTGCATACTTTGGAGGAGGAAGTGTAAAATATTTTTCATTAATTGTCTAAGTGCATAAAACAATATTTTTTATGGTTTAGGATTATAAAACAGTGAGACCTTAAGTACAACTTTTAATAAAGAAGCAAGTGTTACGTGCAGACCTTTTCATATGTTGTCTTTCCAAATAGCATAATGCTAACAACGTGTAAAAAACAGTGTACTGAAGCTTTTGGAAGTGCTATGTTCTTTCATAGAAATAAGTGCAGATATTGTACAGAGTAAGTTATAAAGTCCATTGACCAATATACACTCCTGGAAATTGAAATAAGAACACCGTGAATTCATTGTCCCAGGAAGGGGAAACTTTATTGACACATTCCTGGGGTCGGATACATCACATGATCACACTGACAGAACCACAGGCACATAGACACAGGCAACAGAGCATGCACAATGTCGGCACTAGTACAGTGTATATCCACCTTTCGCAGCAATGCGGGCTGCTATTCTCCCATGGAGACGATCGTAGAGATGCTGGATGTAGTCCTGTGGAACGGCTTGCCATGCCATTTCCACCTGGCGCCTCAGTTGGACCAGCGTTCGTGCTGGACGTGCAGACCGCGTGAGACGACGCTTCATCCAGTCCCAAACATGCTCAATGGGGGACAGATCCGGAGATCTTGCTGACCAGGGTAGTTGACTTACACCTTCTAGAGCACGTTGGGTGGCACAGGATACATGCGGACGTGCATTGTCCTGTTGGAACAGCAAGTTCCCTTGCCGGTCTAGGAATGGTAGAACGATGGGTTCGATGACAGTTTGGATGTACCGTGCACTATTCAGTGTCCCCTCGACGATCACCAGTAGTGTACGGCCAGTGTAGGAGATCGCTCCCCACACCATGATGCCGGGTGTTGGCCCTGTGTGCCTCGGTCGTATGCAGTCCTAATTGTGGCGCTCACCTGCACGGCGCCAAACACGCATACGACCATCATTGGCACCAAGGCAGAAGCGACTCTCATCGCTGAAGACGACACGTCTCCATTCGTCCCTCCATTCACGCCTGTCGCGACACCACTGGAGGCGGGCTGCACGATGTTGGGGCTTGAGCGGAAGACGGCCTAACGGTGTGCGGGACCGTAGCCCAGCTTCATGGAGACGGTTGCGAATGGTCCTCGCCGATACCCCAGGAGCAACAGTGTCCCTAATTTGCTGGGAAGTGGCGGTGCGGTCCCCTACGGCACTGCGTAGGATCCTACGGTCTTGGCGTGCATCCGTGCGTCGCTGCGGTCCGGTCCCAGGTCGACGGGCACGTGCACCTTCCGCCGACCACTGGCGACAACATCGATGTACTGTGGAGACCTCACGCCCCACGTGCTGAGCAATTCGGCGGTACGTCCACCCGGCCTCCCGCATGCCCACTATACGCCCTCGCTCAAAGTCCGTCAACTGCACATACGGTTCACGTCCACGCTGTCGCGGCATGCTACCAGTGTTAAAGACTGCGATGGAGCTCCGTATGCCACGGCAAACTGGCTGACACTGACGGCGGCGGTGCAGAAATGCTGCGCAGCTAGCGCCGTTCGACGGCCAACACCGCGGTTCCTGGTGTGTCCGCTGTGCCGTGCGTGTGATCATTGCTTGTACAGCCCTCTCGCAGTGTCCGGATCAAGTATGGTGGGTCTGACACACCGGTGTCAATGTGTTCTTTTTTCCATTTCCAGGAGTGTATCCTTAATTCTACCCTGTGCATGGACATAAATGGCTCAGAACCACTTTCACACCAATATATCTGTGACTGTGTGAGGACTTGGATGCAAGGAGACAAGGGATTGAAGGAATTTCCTGCGAAATAGAAACAAAGCAATAACCAAAATAAAGACACCATGTTTCAAAGTGTACATTTGTGAAATCAAAATCTGCTGTTGGGTAACCTTCAGTACCTCATTACTCCATACTTGCACCCTTTTTGGCATGCTGTTTGCAAGGTGGTTGAAATATACTGCTCAAACCTATATCACTGTTTGATGGCAGTCATTTTGAAATCAGCCTATGTATGCCAATGACACCTACAACAATGCACTGAATGTTCCAGCTGGTCCGCAGTGTGATCAGTTGGTTTCAAGTCAGCAGATAGCACAGGCCTTGCAATCCCAATGACTAAGGCCTCCTGGAGAAGGGTGTTCATGAAGTGGATGGATTGTTCTTGAGCATTATTATTTTGAAAGATGAATCCATCTCCAAAATAATGTTTTTGTGGCTGGACAAGAAATTGTGGGATTCAGTTCTGATACCCCACAGGCACAAATTACCATAGATCGTGACAAAAGAAGTTTGACATCTGTACATGATAGCATGATGGCTGACTCACCTCCCTGATGATCCCTCAGTACTGCATGCCTGAGATGGACATTGGTATCGGACTGACGCCACACTCTTCTATGACAAATCCTACAGTCACTGATGAAGAGAATCCAATGCTGTTAATCCATGTTGCCAATCTTTCCCATGCACCACAGTGCTGGAAGGTTTGTACTATTTTTCGTAAATGCCTACTGACCAAATTAGTCATGTGCAGAGGGTTGCATACATTCTGGGTCAACACCATCCTCACAGTTGCCTCCAAAATGGCAATATGCAGTTTTTCTGCATTCTCCTCAAAATGCCTGCAAGGTGTATTTTGTATATAGTGGTCATCAGCTGGTGTTGTTAACCATGGGTCATCACTAATAGACAAAAGCTTTGTCACTTTGTGTCTCATGATAGCGGCTTCATGCCTGAATGATGTTGCTGCACTGAACACCAGTTTGGTGAGCAGCTTCCCCTACTGACAACTGTTCTTTCCAAAAATGACAATTTGATCATGGTCTAAGCTTCAAATCACTTTTTGAGGTATTTTGATAGACAGAATTGTGTGCAAAAAATTCATTGTCCTCTCTACAATTGGACATAGTGTGCACTGCTGAACTGCATTGTGAATTTAGGTTTATTTATATCTGTGTTTCATAGGTGACTGTAGGCAGCAATTTCATGTGGACAGAAGAGAACTGAGAAAGAAGTTTCTGATGAAAAAACCAAAACTATGCAAGCCATGAAGGCCATGTAAAATTTTGAGTTGCTTGTTTGCCTTTCAGAGGCGAGTACAGTGAAAAGAAAATACTAAGTTTCAGGTTCTGGTCTGATACATGATTTTAATGTGGTACGAGGCTCGTATGCTTTTCAAACTCTCTTTTCTGTTTTGCTATTATATAATCAAATTTTAATTTTGTTGCTTTAGTTTATATCTGATTATTTTGAATTTCAGTAATAGCCATTGTGATAGTAGTGTTGCATATGAAATAATTTATAACAGTTTTCTTTGTGTATTTCTTGATCAGTTCTCCATCCCTGAAGGTTCTACTTCATCTACATCTACATCGATACTCTGCAAATCACATTTAAGTGCTTCGCAGAGGTTTCGTCAAACCACCTTCACAATTCTCTGTTATTCCAATCTCGTACAGTGTACGGAAAGAACGAACCCCTATATCTTTCTGTATGAGCTCTGATTTCCCTGATTTTATTGTGGTGATCATTTCTCCCTATGTACGTTGGTGTCAACAAAATATTTTCGCATTTGGAGGAGAAAGTTGGTGATCGGAATTTCATGAGAAGATTCCAATAAAATGCAGCCTTTAGTTAGCCTTCCCCACAACATTTTCTGTGTGTTCCTTCCTTCATGCTGGGATAAATGAATACTAATAAATCTCAAAAGTTCAGAAAATATTCTACTTTTTTTCAGAGCTTATTGGTCTCATTTTCTTGTAATATCAGTATATGGTTTCATTTAATGTTTTGCCATTTGGCAAACCTTTCTGTGTACATGATTAGCTACATGAAAATTTGAAATTTTTTGCAGGAACATTCATTCAATCACTGATCATGTGCATGATACAGGTTTTGATACGTATACAATGATAACATTTTTTGTTAAAAATGAGGCATTATATTTATATTTTATATTTAGTTTTCAATGTTTGGTTTAGTAGACCACAATATTATAGTATTTGATGATGTGTTGCAATGAAAAATTCAATAAGCATTACAGAACTGGCATATGTAGTAGGGGAACTATACTTGTTACAGTAAGATGTCTATACAATCATTTCATCATTTTATGATCTCCCCCCCACTCCCACCCCTCCTTTCCCTCATCCACTCCCTCCACAATTTGGGCAATCCCCATGCAGTGTTCCAGATTTTAGTTTCTCTAAATCTGTCAAGTACTGCCAGGATAGTTCCTTTGGAAAGGGCTTCATTGATTTCTTTCCATATATCTGTTAAATCAAAGTTTGTGCTGTGTCACTAATAACCTATTCATCTGAATGACTTACAGGAAATGATATTCATAATATATGTCCACAAGTGCATTGAATGGTTGCTGATCATTTATGAGCACTTTTTGAAGTGGCATTGAACAGCAATGTGAAATAGTCATTTAGATGTGATATCAGTAGTGTGAAAATCTTAAGTTTTTTATAGTGTTTCAACACACCCAATTACTTCTCTGTTATACATACTGAAACTAATGGAAGAACAGCATGGGGAAAAATTAAAATCAACACCCTCCTGCAGCAGATTGATGGATGATGTATCAAAACATGTAACAGATGACCGCCCCCGGTAGCTGAGTGGTCAGTGTGACAGAATGTCAATCCAAAGGACCCAGGTTTGATTCCTGGCTGGGTTGGAGATTTTATCCACTCAGGGACTGGGTGTTGTGTTGTCCTGATCACCATCATTTCATCCCCATTGATGTGCAAGTCGCCAAAGTGGAGTCAAATCGAAAGACTTGCACCTGACTAACAGTCTACCCAACGGGATGCCCTAGTCACATGGCTATTCATTTCATGTAACAGATCACAAAATTGCACTAGTCCTTGAACTTTCACTCTGTTTCCAATCTAAGTACACACAATTCTACATGGACACAGACAGATACTGAGAAAACACTCACAGCTGCAGAAACTCTCAGAAAGTGTCAACACAGCTGCTGAAAGAGAGGGAGAGGGAGAGGGAGGGAGGGAGGGAGGGGGGGGGGGAGAGAGAGAGAGAGAGAGAGAGAGAGAGAGAGAGAGAGAGAGAGAGAGAGAGAGGGAGAGAGAGAGAGAGATCATGAATATGGAGTGTGTGGGAGGTGGGGAGGGGAGGAAGATGGCTGTGACAGTGTATACTCAGGCTGGGAAAAAGAACAAGAGTTTAAATAGCTAGAGTCACTATCAAATAATTTTGTGCATGTGTGTGTATGCACAATTCATAAACAGTAGTATTTGTTTTACTCCAGGGATTTTCACTATATACATACTGTCAGCCATTCATGGTAGTGTGTGGGACTAAGGTCATCAGTCCCTAAGCTTACACACTACTTAACCTAAGTTATCCTAAGGACAAACACACACACCCACGCCCGAGGGAGGACGCGAACCTCCGCCGGAACGAGTCGCACAGTCTGTGACTGCAGCGCCTTAGACCGCTCGGCTAATTCCGCGTGGCTCCATGGTAGTAGTCATTCCTAAGTCTATAAGGGGAATCTAAAAAGGAGCTCTTAGGAATTCAAAATGTGGTTTAGGGCAGACATGCGCGATGTTTGATGATCCATGGGATGGATTCAGGTACTCACCTAAGCTCGTGGGTTGCCTTATCATGTGATGCGGCAGCTAGAACTATAGTATTCCATGATATTAATTTTCATGGAGTAACACATTGATATGAATGGCACCTCTTTCCTGACATATCACCCCAACAAATTATGCCTCAAAACATGTGTTTTTAAGAGTACATTTATTTTATATTCATTTATTTATTTATTTATCATGAATATTGTTTCTTTCCTTATGACAAAATCAACAAACAGCTAGCACAGAACTTTATGTGTGAACTGTCAACAGATAACTGGTTCATTCACAAAGTTGTGGCCTGTGCTGCCATTGTTTAAATTGGAACCTTTTGTCACCTACTAGCAATGTTTGCAATCTATCAGTGTGTAGCATAGGCATAAGAAGTAAGCAGTAAATAATGTGTGTTTTGTCAGCAGTGATCCAGGGGCAAAAAATACTTCTTCCCACACCTCTTCACAGTAGTGAGCTGTTTCCCCCATTCTCCACATGCATGTGAGCTTGTTGTTCAAATCCAATGACAGTAAAATGGCATTGCACACATGCAGAGTAAGCAAAACTCTCACATGCTTGTGTCATTAGCTGAAAACCCAAGGCGAGCTGAGAATGAGTGGAAATATTTGAAAATGCATCCCTGGTGAAGTACAGAACTAGCACCAGGCACGCTCTGCTAAATTTCTTCCTTGGTCTCTTAATGATCCTGTACAACAATACACTGTGTATATATTAAATATGCCTGTACACAGGAAGCTCACACTCCATGTAAGTAAAAATTGTTCATTGTTGTTTTCATTTCACTTCAGCTTTTTATAGAATATTATTTGCTGAATATGGAGTGGGCACCAACTTTTGATTTTATTTGATAATCTATCATCAGTTTTTAGGTGACATGGATGCTAAATAACTGCAGTAATATTAAAAATTACATTACTGGGGATTCCAGTCTGAATAATTTTAAGCACTCAATCTCAACCTTTCACTTGCAAAGTGATGATCGCATAATGTATAAAAAAGAAAAAGAAAAAGTAGAGGAACTTGATAAACCATTAGTAAGTCACAAAAAATTCCTGTCATTGTAAGATGAAATAAAATTGTTGAAATCTTGAGAAGAATGAGGGTTAGTCAGACAGACAAGTAATGAAAGTGGTAAAATAAGTATAGGCAAGTTTATGTTTAAAAAATTATAATCTGAGGTTGCAGCTCATTGACACTGCAGTTGATCACATTTGATGATTAGACAGTGAGAAAAGGAAAGAAAATTGTAAGTTTTATGTTCATGCAAGATACAAGGGAGCTTTTGCCACCCCCACCCTCCCTCCCCAGTCAGAATCTGTAGTACAGAATTTAGAATTTTTATCCATTACAGAATTCTCAGGCACTTCTAGAGATGAGCAGATAACCATCAAATCTCTGGGATATAATTAGATTTTTTGTGTCATTTATAAAATTTAGTTCTTGTGACATTACATGTTTCAAAAATGACCAATCATTTACATAAATTTAATTCCTATAGATGGCCATGGATACAACAGACTCTTCCAGCTAAAAGAAAGGGAAGATGACTTAGAAGAATTTCTGAATGTAGCCCTTCTTCTTCTGCTGCTGCTTATCTATCAATGGATGTTGGCAACAACATGTTGCATCTTTCTTTTGTGAACTGCAGTACGTAATAGCTGGTCTACACTTCGTAGTCCTGTCCACTGCTTTATATTGTCCAACCATGATGTTCTTCTTCACCCTTGTCTTCTTTCTCCTTCCATTTTTCCTTCTATTATTAACTGCAGAAAGCATATATTTGGTGTTCCATACTATATGTCTTAGGTATGCAGTTTTTCTTCTTTTAAGCACTGTCAACATTTCTCGGTGCTTGTTCATGCTTTCCAGTACTTCAGTGTTGGTTATTCTTGCAGTCCACGGTATTTTAAGCATCCTGTGATAAATCCACATTTCAAAGGCCTCTAATGTCTTCATTGTTGTCCTTCAGAGCCATGTAGGAGCACAGGCGAGATGTAGCATTTTACAAGTCAGTCTCTACGGTTTAGGTCTAGGTCTGTGCTTGTAAGAATATTCTTAAATTTTATTTTGAAGTCTGTTTGCCAGTCTTCACAAAGCTAGGTTCCAAGGTATTTGAACTTGTTGACTCTTTGTATAATAGACCCTCGAAATCATACATTTGTATCTTTAAATGAGCCTGACTCTCATGTGACAATCATAAAATTAGTCTTTTTGACATTAATGTTTAGACCTAGAGTACTGCTGTAATTTGCTACTATGATGATGACTTGTTGAAGGTCATCTAAATTATCAGCTATCAATACCGTGTCATCAGCATAGTGAAAGTTGTTGATATACATTCCGTTAACCTTTATGCCTTTTTCTACTTCATCAAGTGCCTCCTGAAAAATATTCTCAGAGTATAAGTTAAATAACAAGGGTGACATTATACATCCTTGTCAGACTCCTATACATATATTGACCATATCTGTGCCCTCATTATCAAATTTAACCTGTGCTGTCTGATTCCAATATAAATTCTCTATACAGTGGATATCTTTCTCATCTATATCAATTCTTTTGAGAATTTCCACGAGTATATGATATTGTACTCTATCAAATCCTTTTCTGTAGTCAATAAAACGGAAGTATACATTTTTACCCTGATCATAGCAGTTTTGTACTAGAACTTGTATTGTGACTATTGCTTCTCTTGTACCTAAACCTTTCCTAAATCCAAACTGTGTCTCACTAATGAATTTCTCACATTTTTCATATAACCATTGATGGATGGCTCTCAGAAATAGTTTCAGAGAATGGCTCATAAGACTAATGAGTCTGTGATCTTCATATTTTCTCACATTCCTCTTCTTTGGTAAGAGAATGAAAGTTGATAATAGCCATTCATCAGGGTAATGAATAAAGTGTCGTAAATTTTGTTAAACAATTTGTGTAAGACTTTGATACCTTCTTCATCAAGGAGTTTAATAAGTTTGATTGGAATTTCGTCAGGCCCTGTGGCTTTATTGATTTTTGAGTTTTTGATGGCATTCTCGATTTCTTCTTTCATGATTGGAAATCCTGTTAAATTATTGTTTGTAGAAATCTCAAAATTTGGTCTATCATCTGAAAAGAGGTTCTTAGTGTAGTCTTCTGGTATCTCTCTCTTCTCAATATTTTTGGTTAGTAAGGAGATGTTTTTTCTTCTCTACATCCCAGCAGTTTCTTTTAACTTTTTATGTAAGTTAAAATCGTCATGTGCAGCTTGCAAGCTTTCAATTTCTTCACATTCATGTTGTAGCAATTCATTTTTTGCTGTTCTGATCTTTGATCTTACGAGTTTCTGGATATTATTGTACTTAGTTTGATCTAACTGGGCTTTATACCTTTGCCATTCATCCATCAATGGAAGAATTTCATCATCATCCATTTCTGTTTTTGATCTCTTGTTTTATGTCCTATTGTTTCTCGAGCAGTGGTTAGCATAATGTTTTTCGTTTCTTTCCATACTCTGGTTCTGTTTTCTTGGTTAGTTAGAGGTTTCATTGTCACTGTTTTATAGTTGATGTCCTTGCTAACTTCACTTCTTAGTTGAGGCTGTTTGAGTTGGTTTTTTGCATTTTACAAGGTTTTTTTAAAAAAAAGAGAAAAGAGAGAGAGAAGCTACTAGTAGTTTATGGTCAGATGGAACATCTGCTCCAGGATAAGTGGATGCTCTTGTAACTGAAGTTCCAAAATGCTTATTAATTAGACTATATTTTATATGGTTATGGACTATGTTGTCTTTGTTGTCAGCTGGAGATTTCCGTGTATAAGGTCGTCATGGTGGTAATTTGAACCATGTATTAGTGACTTTCATGTTTCCTTCTTGGCAGAATTGTAGCAGATGATCACCTCTCTTGTTTCGTGTTCCTAAACCAAAAGGACATACGAGGTCCTCACATCTGCCATTTCTCGGCTTGGAATTGAAATCTCCCATTTTTATATTAATTTTGTGATGTTTTGTAAGGGCAGACACTTCTCTGACATGGTCATAGAAAGAGTCCACTTCTTGTTCATCTGCATCTGCAATTGGAGCATATACTTGAATAATATTGAGGTTAACGGGTTTGGCACTGAGTTTTAACAAGGCAACTCTATCGAAAAGTGACACAAAATCCGTAATGCTCTTGGAATAGCGCTCTGAACAATAATGCCCACTTCTCTTCTATGATTTCAGTCCTGATTCCCAGAATAAAATACAGGGCGTTTCAAAAAGAAAGAGCAGATTTCAAACATTTATTTCTCAAAAACTACAAATGATAGAAACACAATTCCAACGGTCCTTCACTCAATATGAGTACCAAATGTTACACAACAAATATCAAAACTGTACCTCAATATGAGCACCATTTGTTACACGACAAATATCAAACCGGTATCTCATTTCTTGCCACACACGACGCAACTGGTCTTTAGTTACCGAATTCACGGCCGCAACAATTCGATGTCGTACCTCTTGAAGAGTAGCGGGCATAGGTGGGACATAAACACAGTCCTTTATGTACCCCCACAAATAAAAATCGCAGGGAGTAAGGTCTGGTGACCTGGGAGGCCACAGACGATGACATTGATCTTGTGCTCCTGCTCTTCCAATCCACCGTCCTGGAATGGTGTTATTTAGGTACCGTCGTACAGGTTCAGAGAAGTGTGGTGGGGCGCCATCTTGCATGAAGATGAAGTGATTTGAATCTTCCTGAAGTTGAGGAAATAGCCAGTTTTCTAACATGTCCAGGTAAATGGTTCCTGTGATAGTTTTCTCCATGAAAAAGAAAGGTCCATAAACTTTGTTTACCGAAATTGCACAAAAGACGTTAACCTTTGGTGAGTCTCTTTCATGTTGAATAACGTCCCTCGGAGTTTCACTCGCCCAAATTCGTACGTTATGCCGATTAACTTTACCAGAAATGTGAAACGTTGATTCATCTGAAAAAATTAATCGTTCGGCAAAATTGTCCTCTTCCATGTCCTGTAGAATTGCAGTTGAAAATTCGAACCTTTTGTTGTGGTCGTCAGGACGCAATGCTTCCAATAACTGCAGTTTGTACGGCTTCATGTGCAGACGGTTACTCAGAACGCGCCATACCGTTGTTTTAGACATGTTTAGTTCGTGACTTGCCCGTGCCGTGGATTTTCTAGGGCTCCTTTCGTAAGCTGCACGGACACGCTCGACATTTTCATCCGATGTGCGTGGACGACCCGTGCTTTTTCGCTTGCAGATGCAACCATCTTCTACGAATCTGTGATGCCACTCATAAATTTGCTTATGACGAGGCGGCTGTTTGTTGAATTGACGGCGGAATGCACGTTGCACACCAACAATGGACTCTAACTTTGCAAATTGCAGCACACAAAATGATCGTTCCTGTGGTGTCGTCGCCATTTTCCTACAAACAAACGCCAGCGCCACTGCGGATTTGCATGGAACTTCTGCGCGGACCATTGACAAACTTTGAACCTTTCTCTGACAAGAAACGTTTGAATTGTGTTTCTATCATTTGTAGTTTTTGAGAAATAAATGTTTGAAATCTGCTCTTTCTTTTTGAAACGCCCTGTACTGTACATCCAGCTGTAGAACACATTCCACTGTCAGGCCACCAAGTTTCTGCTATACCAAGAATATCAATACTTAGTTGTGTCATTTCTTGGATAACATTTGCTAATTTTCCTGCTTCATATATACTTCAAACAATTCAGCTCCAATATTAATTTTCTTCCTTGTGTTCGTCTTTAACATGGATCCATTCAGAACTGTTCCCCCCAGAGATCCGACTGGGGAACTATTTAAAACTCCGGAACATTTAGGAATGAATGTATCCTTCCAGGTGGTTCTCTAGTAATTCTGTCAGCATGGTATTCTGTTGCCTTCCGCCAAAATGTCAGCCACTCCTAACTTGGAGACAGATGCTGTTAGCAGCCGCCCACTGTGGATCAGATGCTGCTGAGCCTGTTGGTCTGCAAGAAGTATTTGATTTCCCTCCTACCACCTACATCTGGAAGGCATTCCCCTATCTGCCACCCGGGGACGCACCCTCCAGGGGTTACAGGCTACCCCATGGCGAATTTAGCACAGATTTTGTATTAAGGATACATACTGACCAATCAAACAAGCTGAAAAACAGGTACAAATGAAAATGAGCAAATTGTTAAACCAAGGCAAGACATAGCAGAAGTATTGAAAGAATTGTGCTATTGAGGAAACCAGATTTTTCATTATAGCCAAAGCAAGGAAAACATCTGAAACAGAGTGGAATTAGTGAAGAAAGCATTTTTTCAACAGGAGAGCTGTACAAGCATTAAAAGTTGACATGGAATTGAGATAAATCCTTTGGGATGGTACTTGCAGTGAAACACAAGGTGGAAATGAACTATGGACCATGGAAAAATAAAGAAGAAACCAGAACTACGTGAAATACAGTGCTGTAACAAGTTGTTAAAAATTAACAGATAAAATGCAAAATAAAGAGGAACCAGAATACACATCAGTGAAAGAAGTGTGTGTAAATCTTTATCAGAGGAAAAGATGTGTTGTGGGATATGGTCTAAGACATTACAGCATAGTTAATTGAGATTGGAAGGTATTGTATGAGTAAACAAGGACTGGAATATTTAAAACAGATTTAAGTGGAACTGAGTGTAGCAAATGTTTTGAACTGAAAAGACTAACACTGCATAGGAAAAGATGAATAATATTGAAAAGTTCTGTTAAAGACAGAACT